>NC_086103.1:137991291-138291291 GCF_963921235.1 Mobula hypostoma
ACTTTTGTCCATTGGAACAGAAGGGCTATTGTATAACTCAGCAATGACAGGAGCATGTAATAAAAACATGCATATTATTCAAGTTAGTGAATTATTAAGCAGTGGTGTTACTTAAGTAGATAAATATTGTAGTCGTTATGTTGAAGAACAATCTAACATATTAGCGTAAATAAATAATTAGTTAATTTGAGGGAGAAATACTGGCCATATCTATTTCTTAATTGTTATCATAGATTTTTAATCATTTAGCAAAGAAAAAGCAAATAGATTTCTATTGAAAGAATAGTGCTCCTTATTGTAGCATTACACACCAATTTAGCTTAATTTCACCCGAACACCACCCCAACCTCCTCTCTCCACCACTCCACCCACCATTATGCAGATGCTGCATATAGGTCAGTTTAATTGTGCTGGACTGAACCCTGAACGACTGAATTGTGCTGATGGATGTGATGCCTCAGCCAGTGTACTGCTAAGTCTTTGCCCCAGGGATTCCCTGATGGTTGAAGTTGGAGCCATACCTCCGGTCAAAGTTGTCAGGGTTTTTAAAATTTGTTTGTTTGATTGAGACATTTAAAAATGAATAACATTACTTTAAATATCAAACAATAAACTTCAAAAACACAGTAGATTATACATTATTGATTAAAATGTTAAAATAAATAAATAATAAGTAGCTCTCCTTTCTCCTATTAATCTCCAGGTTCTGAATTCCCAATGAAAAGACTGGGGATTCTGAACTGACTGTAAAAGATATTAAGGGCATTTTGCCTAGCATTATCTTGGGGAACCTTAGTACAACCAGGCTGCCATTGCATTCTATGTGAAGATCAATGGTAGAACTTCATGGCGGGTGTGCTGGCAACCATCACTCAACTTGACTCTAGTTAAAGGCAAAACTTTATAAATGTAGGGCTTGTCTATCTGCAAATGGCAGCCATAGTTCAGCCCAACAGATCACCCCAATGCTTCTGAAAATCTTTGATGATAACCTGACAGAAACAACTGATGGGAAATCACACAGACTTTACTAGCAGCCTGCAATCCATCCACCAGACAGTAGTCGTGAAAATACTCAAAAAAATGAGGACTGAGTAAAATGGCTACTTTGAACATAGTATCAATATCCTGCAATGAATGATCTTCCAAAAGTGTATCTCAGCTAGCCAAACTTTTTCCCAACTTTACTTAACCTACTTCTTCTGTCTGCCTTTCTGTTTTAAGCACTTTAGTAACAATAGTAACGATAACCCCCCGCAAAAAAAATTATCATTCAATGTATTTAGAGCCACACTTGAAAATTTTATAAAATATTTTTACCTACTTTTTGCACTTAAGAATATATTTTCATATTAATATTCTTATTCTTTCTCCCTTGTTCACTAACACACTCTTCTTACTTATGTGACTAAGTTTCATAAAAAGAGCCAAAGGAATGTCTGCATATTAAGTTCATCATTAGGGACATGCTATTTATCAGATTATATTATTAGGTCTATATTTGTGAAAGTAAAATAATAAAGACACTTTAGTTAAAGTTAGTTGCCTAATCAGCTGTTTCTGAAATTGATTACTTTAAGATAGATTGTAGTTTTAGTTCTGTACTGTCCTATCCTTGTTACATGAACACTCTATACAGAAATCTAATTAATTTGCCTTTTGTTTCCCTTAGGACAAGACGAGCGCTTTGAGCCTTAGCAACGTAGCTGGAGTCTTCTATATTCTAGTTGGAGGCCTTGGTTTGGCAATGCTGGTGGCTTTGGTAGAATTCTGTTACAAGTCCAGGGCAGAGGCGAAGAGAATGAAGGTGGCAAAGAGTACACAGAATTTTAATCCAACTTCCTCGCAGAATACCCAGAATTTAGCAACATATAGAGAAGGTTACAACGTATATGGAACCGAAAGTGTTAAAATTTAGGGGTAGGATTTAGGGCCTAATAAAGTGGGTGGTGCATTTGTAATGAAGTGTTGTGGTATGTGGTACTGCTTGCTTACATATTAAGCTTTGGTCATAAAAAATATGTAAGAGGATGTTACAGTGTTCACCTGCTTATTTCCTAGCTAAGAATGACTTCTTTGTGTTTAGTGTGTTTTGCTGTTGCTCCTACCAGAATAAGATCATTAAATAATACTACTTTCTTTTCAATTCAGCTAACCTTTTCAGAAGCTATGAGAAACAAAGCCAGGTTATCCATAACTGGAAGTGTTGGAGAAAATGGCCGTGTATTGACTCCAGACTGCTCAAAGGCTGTGCACAATGTTCCTACCATTAGACAGAACCCAGGATTGGCTATAGTAGCATCAGATCTACCATAAAAACCAAATATTATTTGAGTGCCTTAAAACAAAATATAGACAACAGTCTCTGTGACTAACGCGAAAGCAGCACAGATTGTGACAACATTGCAAGGATCCTCACATAAAGTGAAGGCTAAAAGCAGGATGGGAGAGAACTTGCTTGAAACAGATTACTAGGAAAAAGTGTGCATGAGCTATGGTTAAACCAGCCCAACACCGACCTGACATCAGGAAAATTCCATCAAGGTTGCAGAACAAGGAATCTAAAAATGTGAAGAAATATATGCCACTAAGGAAACAAAATCATTACCAGTAGAAATCCAGATGTGAAGGTCCCATTGCTAGAAGAAATCACACTTGGCTTTTGTCTTGAGACACATTATGAAAATAGCAATTAATGAACATATTAGCCTGTGTCTAAGTTTCAGATTATCCATAGAGTAAAGAGGAGTGAACCACTTATCCTGGAAAACAAACAATGGAAACGTGAAGGGAAATAATAAATATGTAAAATTTGTGAAAATTTTACTGCAAATGTTAATCTTTTTTCTTTAAAAAGGGAAGTTTTTTTTTGAAAGGAACAAAATGCTTGCTTTTTAATGAAAGTATGTTAATGAGAAAAAAAAATCAGTAGTGGAAATAAAAAATCTTTTTTTAACCATTTAGGGAAGATTCTGTTGCAATATAGAAAAATAATGCCACACCTTATTAACGTATAAAATAATTTTGTAATGAAGAAAACACGTTGTCTTCTTGTTTGATGTTTCCATTTCATTCACTACAAATATTGCATAATTCAAACTGCCATATGTTTAACTTGAAAGGGAATGTTAGTTTACACCTCAGTCTACAATGTATAGTCAAAACAAAATATTGTACTGTGTAATAAATTGTGTTTTTGTACCCACTAAAATGAATAAAACTGAATAATTCTTATATTTCCCTGAATATCAGAATGTTGGTAAAATCCACACCTCATTGTGCTACATGGAGTATTTTATTTCATATTTACATACAAACTTAACGCATGAATGCATGATGGTTTGGAACCCACTGCCTGAAATGGGTTGTGGAATCAAATTCAACAGTGACTTTCCAAAGGGATTTGAATAAATTTATGATGGTGAGGGAAGTGAGCGACAAGGGGAAATGAGGGAAGTGCACTTATCAAGAATTGACGTAAACAAGCGGAGTGAATGGCCTTGTTCTGAGCTGCAGGGGTCTATTATTCGTGATGAAGTTTTTGAGAACCAATAATTTATACACAACAGAATGACATCTGTTCCAGCGAATCCAGTAAATTTCAAGGTAATATTGGAAACAGAACCAGGTGGGTTTCAAGGGAGCATGAAAATCAGGGCAACTGGAAGACAAAAGACTTAACATGAACCCAGGTGTGTAAAAAGGAGTGCAGGAATCATCCTGGCTAGTGTGGCAAACATCACCTGGTGAGCCAAATGTTGAACAATTGAGATTTTGAAACAGTGGATTATCAAAATTTACAGTGTCGAGGCTCCCTGGTTTACAATCCCAAGGGCAGTCTGTTAACTGAATTTTCCGTAAATCAGAAGGAAATAGTTCCCTCCACCCACCCCAGACCCAAATCATACAGTGAAATCCTTAGTGTCAACAGCACTCAGGATTGATTTGGAAGAGTAGACTGGGGAAGAACAACATTGGGGGTGGGAGTTGTCAACAGCAAGTCAACTGTGACAAATGCGTCTGAGTGCAGCCCTGGTGAAGATGTAGCAGGGGAGGAGGCTGGGAGCTGATCCATCCGTCAAACTATCAGCAGCTTAATAAGCAGTTCTGCTAATGAGATGTGGCTTGGTGTTTGTAACATTTGGCCTTACCTGAAGGACAGAATGGAAATGGCATTGGGTTCTCCCAAGGGTGATTTCTGCTCTGTTTCCCAGAGGTTCAAGTGTTATTCCTGAGGGCAGAATCTGAGAGAATCTGCATAAAGTTGGATTTTCACAAGTAAGGCCTTCTGTGACCTAGGGACTCCATGAACTCTGAATTCTAATGACTTGTCTTTCAGTAGTTGTAAGGGTGAATACAGAGTTCATAAACATTTTTTAAAAATTGAGTTGCATTTCTGTTTTCATGCAAACTGATCAGGAATCAACAGAATTAATAATAGTGTAATATTTTCACTTGTAACATACGTAAAACACTCTAAAGCAAATTAAGCACTGTTGTTGAAAATGAGGGTGGCCGACACGGTCAGCAGGAGGGGAACACTGTTGAAAGATGGAGGGGTTAAAGCTAACACGTTTTTCTTGACCACTACCTTGAGAATGAGATGACCACCTTTCAGTTCTGTTGTGTGGGTTCTGAGCTGATTGGTGGGGTCAATGAGAGACCTAGAGACCTTTCCAGAGGATGGATGGGTAGTTTAGAGGTGGTACGCTCCTTCCTCCAGTTCTGCTGAGCAATGGTTTCACGGTTCCTGATGCCATCCCAAATGTTCTTTAGAAGCAACTGGTAACTACCTGGAGACAGAACCAAGAGTCTGTTTGAGGAGTCTAGTGATAAGCGTGTAAGTACCATAGCTTACTCACCAGAGCTCAGTGAGTAATGATGACCCCAGTGACATGGATGTTGGTTTCCTAATCTGCCAAGGGACTTGGAGGATATTGCGAGGACAGAATCACTTGTTCTCTCGCCAGTACTTTGAGGTACCTTCTGCTGCCCAGTACAATGTAAGCTTTGTACGGAGTTTGATCTTCAAAGTCTTTTTCCTTATGGTGACATCTATGTTAGTACACTTAATATTATTGAATTTCATTTTCAATATCAACCTCTGTTGAGGGATGGTCCTCAGATGTAGAAGTGTTATATATTTTCCAAAACCATATGATTGATCTTTATTGTTAGAGGGTGTGACTGTACACCATGCATATGTTGGTTGAGAATCAGTGCCTTGTTGATACTTTGTGTAAGACCCAATCTCTCATATGGCTTCAGTGAATGTATCAACAATAACTTGGAAATTGGCCTTTTAATTTGAAGATATGCAAACGTCATCTGAGTTCTATAGCTCAATGAATAATATTCGGGCGACCTTGGTTCTGGGCTGGAGGTTACATAGGTTGAATAGTTTCCCATTTTTGCAGGTTAGCTGCAATCCAGCAGGACACTTGTTGAAGGTGAGAGACAGTGAGAAAGATTGAGAAAAGCCTTTTGAGGTGCCCGTCAACACTGGCACCGATTCTGTCGTGGGATGCAGTTCACTTTCATGGCAGAGATGTTCAGAAGCGAAGTACAGACATAGCCAAGTCACCGGAAGATGCATTGGGATGGTAGTTAAGATCATTCTTAACTAGAACTTAATAAACCTGTGTTTAGCAGAAGAATACAAAAGGTGTACATCAATTGGAAATTCAATAACGTGCCCTGAACATGAAGGTTACACATTATTCCCGGACTGGGCTGCTCATTTCCTTTCGCATCCCAAAGTCATCTCTACCACCCTTCCCTCCCCCAACAGACTCCACCTCCCGATCACCTACACACTCCTCCACAGAGTCCCCTATTCCTTTTTCCATATTTGGTTTTTCCACATCTTTTCTTTATCAAATTTCATTTTATAAAGCCTTTTATTTCCTCCACCAATCACCTTCCAGCTTCCATCACTATCTCCACCCTCCCCCTTGACTTTGACTTTATTTGTCAATTAATCCTCTCTCACCCCCTTATACTGACTATCTCCTCTCCTTCAATTCAGATGAAGGGTCTTCATCCAAAACATCAACCATTCCTTTCCAAATGCATATGCCGCCTGGCCCGTTGAGTTCCTCCAATAGTTTTTGTTTGGTCCAGATTGCAACACCTGTAGTCTATGTCTCCAAAGGCATACTGGATCAAATGGTTGCATTTATTATCCGAGAATGTAAACAGTACACAACCTGAAACTCTTCCTCTTCGCAGACATCCACGAAAACAGAAGAACCCAGTAGAATGAACAATAGAAAAATGTTAGAACCCCAAAGCAAAGCAAGCAGCAGCAAAGCATCAACCCCACCACCCCCGCCCCAACCGTTTCAGCAGAAAGCATCAGCACCCAGCACACAGCGCAAAGCCCCCAAAGAGAGACCATAATCGGCAGTCCACAGAAACTATAGTTTACCCGACAGTTCAACATGCGACAGGCTCTCTCTCTAACAAGGGACAGAGAGATGGCCCCCATTTAGTGGGCTAATCGGCAACTGTAAATTACTGATTAGATAATGGACATGAAATTAAAGGGAAGTTGATGGGCACATGAAACATAATAGGTTACACAATAAATGGGAGAAATGAGGCTGCTCTGAGTGCCAGCATTGAATCAATAGGAATGACTAACCTACTTCTGTGATTTGAGAAATGGCCCAGTGACGTTCAGACAGCCATGCAAAATTGATGCTCATCATTATCCTGGCATAGTGTCATAGAGAAATACAGCACAGATATAGGCCCTTCGGCCCAATCAGTCCGTGCTGACCACAGCGCATATTCATGTAGTCCAAACTTTCTATATTGAGCTCATATCCTTCAAAGCTCCACCTCTCCATGGACCTATTCCTAAATGGTACTGTGGTAAGTGCCGCCACCTCTTCCTCTGGCAGCTCGTTCCATGTACTCATCACCCTCTGTGACAAAGTTGCCCTTCAGGTGCAGAATCAGGACGAACTGCATTGTCTATTGCCCTGGCACACATTCACAGACCAATATTTAGCTCAGAGTGAATTTCACAGGCCCACTAACACCACAGGTCACGAGCAACTCTGCCACAAACCTATTCATTAGCAGATCTCTTTTCCCTTCAAGCTGCTGGTCTAGGCACAAAGGCTGAAAGTAACAATAACCAAAGGTTTTAGTTAAATTTACCTATCAAGTTATTTTTATACTAGAAACTGAATTTATAAAATATCATAAACAAGAGAAGATCTGCAGATGTTGGCAATCCAAGCAACACACACAAACTGCTGGAGGAACTCAGCAGGCCAGGCGGCCTAGTCTGCTGAGTTCCTCCAGAATTGTGTGTGTTGCTTATAAAATATCAGTGGATTTTCGTGGAGTTTCAGCTAATTTAAGCCGACAGCCACAATTCTTTAAATTCCTTTTTACTAGTATAAACTTTTCATTGATCAACTTTATTAAGTCAAATGATAACAAACACAATGTTTGTTTTTAATATTAGAGATTGGTAAAGTCCGGATGACAAGGCCAAAGGTCAACCCGGAGGTCCAAGACTGAAGTGGGCAAGTGTGGAGGTAGAGAACCACAGGTCGAAGTTCCTGGGCCAGCTTAACTGGAGGTCAAAGGCCCAATGTCTGCATCCAGGCCAGGGAATGGAGGGCGGAGGCCCAATGCCTGTGGATCTGAGGCCAAGGAGGCAGCCTGTCCTAGGGTTGGAGGCCTGTCTGTGTGAGTGGGTGGTTGGGAAAGGGTAGGGTTGCCAACTGTCCCGTATTAGCCGGGACATCCCATATATTGAGCTAACTTGGTTTGTGCCATACGGGACCGCCTTGTCCCGTATTTGACTGCTTCTACTCTCTAATCACCAGAGGGCACGCTTACAGACAGATCCTAGATCTGATACAACAGCGGGCCTGCATGTTGCATGTGCTGTTGACGCCACGCACGAGTGATTCACCTGTCATCCAATCCCAGGCCCCCTTATGCGCATCAGTTGTGTGCTATATTTTGCCAACTCCTGCCAAGACAAAAAGTTTCAGTAACGTCTGGTGTTGTTTGGTCGGTTTGGCATGTGCAAATATGGATAAACCTGCAAAAAAGAAAAGACTGTGCAGCTTCAACAAGCAATGGGAAGCAAAAAAGACGTGGGTTAAGCCCGTCAGCCCGACAGAAGGTGAACCCGCGGAGTCCACATATTTCTCAGTTGCCACCGATGCCTCAAACAAGGGAGATAGAAAGATGTTTCCAGTGTGCGTGAGATATTTCTCTGTGTCTGATGGAGTGCAGTGCAAGTTACTTGTCTTTTATGAAGACAGTGAGGAAACTGCAAATGGCAAACATCAAGCTCTGATGAGCTGTCTGGAAAAGTATGAACTGGATATTAGACACGTCACAGCCTATGCAGCAGATAATGCCCATGTAAACTTTGGTAAACACCACCCAGTTTACCAGTTATTGAGCAGTGCCAACAATCGCATTCTGAAAGCTAATTGCCCAGCTCACACAGCTCCTAACGCCTGCAAGCACGCCTGTGATCAGCTGTCAGTGGATATTGAGACAATTGTTCTAAAGGTCTACAGCTAATTCTCAATATCTGCTTCCCGAAGAGAGGAACTGCATTCATCTTTTGCCTTTGTTGACATTGAGTGGCGTGAAATTCTGCGTCATGTTTGCACACAATGGCTCTCTCTTCATCCAGCTGTCGAACGTCTCCTGCAAAGCTGGCCAGCTCCTACTTCATACTTCAGGTCACTTGAGACCTGTACTGTGGCACTGAAGAGGATTTTTGAGGATGAAGAAAAAACTGGAGCAACTGAAATTTATCTCTGCTTTTTCCACAACGTGGGGTGTGTTTTTTACCAACTCGTAAAAAAGCTGGAGGGAACAAAGCTCTGCATCACAGATGTTTACGAGGAAGTCCGAAAGTTCAAAATGAAATTGCTTCAGCGGAAACAGGACAGCTTTTTTGGATACAAGACCAAGCAGCTGATGGAAAAACAAGTGCCAGCACAAAACTCCAAGCAGCAACAGGACTTTGTGAAGTTCTATGACTCTGTCATTACATACATTGACAAGTGGTTTGATTTCTCACCAGAAAATATGATGAAACTGAAACTAATCGGCCTCTATGAGGAGCTCTCCTTTGCTGACCTGGAGCAGGTGGTGGCTGCCCTCAAAATGACAGAGACAGTCAATATGGACCAACTCTATGAAGAGTTTTGTACCAGCCGGGAGGAAATACAGAAAGCCCGACAGGATACTACAAAATCCACCAGTGAAAAGTGGGTGGCAGTTTTCCAAAGCGTAGGGAAAGCCAACTTGATCCACATGTTCAGGATTGTCTCATTTGTCCTCAGTGTGCCAGGCTCAAATACCTTTGTAGAGAGGATCTTCTCTCTGATGACCATGAGTCTGACTATTTAATAAGAAACAGATGCAGCACAGAGCTGATCAAAAATGAACTTCTCATATCTGTGAACTGTGACTTGTCATGTAAGGACTTCTCTCTGGCTGTGCAAAAGGACAAAGGACTACTTGAACCAGTCAAGAGCAGCAAGCAATATCATCCATGGAAAAAGTAGACTTGGTGAGTCCCTCCCCCCCGCCTTTTCTCTTTTGCAGTGATTATACTTCTGCTCTATAGGCACATACAGATGGGGTTATTTGGTGTTAGATTATGCTCTGTATTGTGCTTGAATTTGGTGTTACATTTCATATATAACACTGAAGATATGTATACATGGTTCATATATTGGATTTGTTTACCTATTCAGGATCGTTTTTTTTTTCTCTCTCTCTTTTGAAAAAGGTCTCTATTACCATCTGCCAGCTGCCAGCCCCCTCAGTCACTTCATCCCAGGCCTGCACCATACCCACACCGCCGCAGCACACCACCTTTTGCCCCTTATTTGGGGGTGAGAAAGTTGGCAACCCTAGGAAAGGGGCTTGTTTTGCTGTTGTCGTCTTATTTTATTTTGTTGTTGCTGCTGCTTGTTATTCTGCTGAACACTACAGGCTACATTGGCGCAGGAATGCGGAAACACTTGTAATCGCAGCAGATCCTTGGGTGCGTTGGTTGTTAACACAAATGACGTAGTTCACTGCATGCTTTGATGTACAGGTGAGAAATAAATCTGAACCCGAATCTAGATCCACTCTCTTCATTAGAGCACCAATTAATGAAAGTACACAAAATATTGTGTTGACAAATGAAATAAAAATGTTCTTAATACTTAAATTCAGGCTTTGAGAATACACCAATTGCTTTATTTCCAACATTCAAACACTTGATCTTCATTTCTGACAGGGAAGTCTGGAGAGATGTTTCAATATTACAATTGAAATTTTAATGTAAAAAATTTACTTCAGAATGTCCTACAGGTTCATTTGTTTTCTTTTAAATTAATATGTTTTGAGTAAGTTTCCTTAAAACAGTAAAGTTCTTACATTTTCTGATAGGAATTCAATATAAAATAACTGATAACCATTTAAAAAGCAAAGTACAGCACCAACCAGATAATCTTAGCTTAACAACAGCATCCATGCAAACAAAATCATGGCTCCGAGGACAAGTTGGTTGAAAATTCCTTTTATTTTGATTTAAATATTACAAATTTTACCACTAGTCGTAACTAAATTTCCAAATGTCGTGTTTTTACAGTTATAGAACCACTTTAATAAGAAACACATTCAGAAGATATTTTTTTCTCTCAGAAACTATTTTCTTACAAAATACCAGCTTTATTTTTGGTAAGCTAGCCAACAGAAACATTTTTCCTTTCAATAATATTTATCTTATGGATAACAGTCATCATGAAAAATGTGACACAAATGTATCTGTGTGATTTAGTAGCTAAGGTGATCATAAAAGATTATTTCCTGAATAACTTGTGATTGCAGGTTCCACTATTGTCAAAATTACCAACCAGTGCACTGTTGTTGGGCCAAACATTAAAGTTTACAGAAAAAAATATTTGATACAAGATTATTATAATTTGACATTGTTTGTAAATTTGAGAATTTATTAGAATTAAAATGTACAAATTTCAGTGGTACATTTTTTAAAAATTTATTTGATTTTAGAATATATATGATGAGGCAAATTACTCTGGTCCAGTGCCCCAACCAGAAACAGTGCATGTACTTGGCTGGATGTGGAGAACTATGTCACTCTCTCTAAGCAGATTGGATCCCAGTGGCATGGTAATGGCGGGTGGGCTTAAGGAGGCCGGGTCTGCAAAATGCCCGAGACAGACTGCAAAGCTGGTGCCATATCAGCAGTAAAACCTAAGTTAGTATTAATTCCGTTTAGCTTTGCTACCTACATCTGGAGACTTCCACACTTGATTGCGCATGCACTGAAGTCTAGGTTGCAATTGTAACAACTTAAAACTAGCAATTCTAATTGGAACTGTTGGTAAAAGACAACGCAATCCAGGCCAATATTTTTTTCTCTACTCCCCAGTCAGACTATAACTAGGATAATATTCTGCATATTTTGGAAGCAAATAACACCTGATAATTGAAAGCTATTCTGACCATAGGGGAATAACTGAGAAGTCCATCAAAACTCCACAAACATTTCATTGCAGGGGATTTTGACTGGTAACCAGGAAAAAAAAAGCAGGAACAGTTCTAGTTTTCAAGTGATGAAATCAAAATAATGACCCATCTGTTCATTCAGTTAATATCACAGAATGGGAATTTAACCTGAATGGTATTTTTTGGACTTAATGGCTTTGTGCAACACCAGACTAGCTTTTTGGCTGGAAATATTCAGAAACCGTTTTAGGATGATCTGGCACTGTATATAAAAGCCATTTTTAAAAAACTCTTATAATCAAGTTATGAACCCATTTTAAGATTTGTTCACCAATGGGATAACATTGTGCAACAATATCTCTTTCTAAATCTACGGATGTACAGAATTTGAACAATTAAAACATGTAAATAACAACTATAACCACTAATAGAACTGCCTGAGTTTTGGCATTCATTGCTTACTGGATATCTTTTGAGACCATTGGTAGAAAATTATACTCAATATTTAGTATTTTAATTAGGTCATAAAACTTTTCAGTTCCAAGCATATAATTAAGGCTACAGTCACCACTACAATCACTTATTTGTACTTTAAAGTAACTTGTATTTAAAAAGCAAAGTAAGTATATTGGTCTGTCAGTATAATAAATTGAAATGTACTGATTATTTTTTCCCTAAATAGTTTCCCTTTTCTATTGGAAGTCTAAACATATCGTTAGGTCCTTACGTTGTTTGATCCTTTGAACCAATGCCTCACTGCAGTGGCCATTTTTCACATAAGAAACTGAACTGTGAGATGAAACCAAATTCTGTACTCAATGAACAGCTCTATGAGATGCAAGTTTATGTGATTGAGTAACATGGCAATTGCATTTTCTTGATTAGCATCCAGGGCCAAGGATCCTAACGAATAAACTTTCCTACTTAAGAAAACTGAAGAGTCTAGGATAAACTAACTTAACCATTTGATTTATGCAACCTATTTCCATGCATTACAAAAGACATGAAGGTTATTTGAAAAACCATTTTAAACTCTTTGACCTAGAAACTTGTCCTTGGTTGCTTACACTAAATATGAAATATAGCAATATTCAAACATACAGCCAACACTATTTGGCCCATTTAGTGCAAGTAACAAAAAAATGAAATTTTATCCATTTGTTAGTAAAGTAAAACATTAGTGCATGTTCATTGATACATCATACAAGTGTTATCTTAGTTCTCCCTTTGGTACCCAACAAGTACTTCTGATATTTTCCTTATTTTTTTATTTGGATCAGAAGGTATGCATGCAGAAAACTAGAAGTTTAATTTAATTCACAGTATTCTTAAAACTATGTACATTAGCCATATCTTATCATCTCATTTTCATTCAAATACTATTCAGATAGAACAAAAATATTTACTTCAGATTTGCAAAAACAGGATTATTGAATTTCTTGCATTGGCATATAAATTTGGAGGATACAGATATAATTATCATTAATTCTACTTGTAAACTTGCCTCCTTCCAGAAAATATATCTAAGGAGTAGGGTGAAAATGGTTAAAACTGAACAACAGTTTATTGAAGCCAGCACTTGAAATCTCAAATCAAGAAAATTTCCAGCACACTTTTTGTTATTCTGAACGCTGGATTATAATTTAAACAAATGAGATATAATAGAAGAGGTCAGTAGTCTATTTATCACAATGCCTCAACTTACTAAAGGCACAGTGCAAATTTTCTAATAATATGCAGCTTTGGTTTTCTATCTACTGTGCAAATATATTGTACTAAAACTTATAAACTACTAATAATGAGTTAATCAAATGAACTCATACTTAGAAACTGAAATGCTATGATACTTGAACCACAAAATAAAAGGATTTTTCTTTTACCAGTTTAACTTCCAAGTAAACAGAGGTAAATGTCAAAACCACAGCTAAAGGTAGCTTGTACTAACTGTAAAGTTGCAGTCACATGAAAAACATTTTTCAATGGAAATAACATAACGTGAAATCTAGCCAATTCTTTCTCTCCCTAACTCTAAGTTACCATGACCCTATTATCTTTTTAAAAGAACATGATTATTTGTTTAACACAGTTTAAGAACAATAATACAATAAGGTCATGCACAGAAAGCCTCTTACTAGTGTTTTGAAAGATCAAACCTAAATTTTCCAACTTCCTTTGGCCGGACTGCTGACAAGGATAGATTGTTGCCATTGTCATATTAATGTAGTTTGAGGAATCACAGTGCAGCATTTCACATTTTTCATTTCTGTGTCCTGACATTGAATCCAAGCAGGGTAGATGAGAAAGGAATCCATCTAAAATCTGTTGAGCTGTATCAGTGAAATTGTATTTGAATATGGCAAGCACAGATAAAATCTCAGAACTTCCAATGAATTAATTTCACTGAAGTAATCAATATAATTGAATGTAATAAAAGCTCACTGTTACAATAAGGACAAAAAGGAGCAGCAACATAAAGGATACCATAAAAATATTTCACATCTATCGTACATCATCTCTTCCCCTCCTTGTAGATGTGGCCAGCAGTTGTTACAGGCATAATTTCAGGCACTAGCTGAAAAGCTTACATCAATCAACAAAAACACATGTGAGCCAAAATATTTCGGTTTTAGAGGTAGTGTAAAATAAACCAGCAGTGTACAAGTAGCTTGATTGCAATTCCTTTGAAGAGTTAGTAACGTCAATACCAGTGTTTTATGGAGATCAATTATAAGAAAAAAATATTAGACTAAAAGGATCCTTCCATTAAACACTAATTCATACATCAATACAATTTAAGCAAATGCAATCAAAATTTAAGTCCAAATTTAACACTTTATATTGTGTGCCTTTGCTACATGTTAAGGTTTGGTCTGACTGGAAGAGGTCACAAAATTAGAGATAAAATTTTTAACCAGATACATGTTAATTCTTCATAAATGTACAGATAAAAATAGACTGCGGGATGGCATTTGTATGGAACTTTCTATAACACAATGCAAAAAGTAACTTAAATAGGATGCAAAATTCAATTTAGATTAGATTTAGGTTGAAAAACAATATGCTAATAATTAAATGGAATGACTTTTCTGGCAATGTTTTTGCAACTGCAAGTGTTCTCTTTCAATTTGCAGACGCTCTTTCTCTATCCGCAGCTTTTCAGTCTCAATATTCAATAACTGTAGTCTTTCTTTTTTCATCTGTAATCTTTCTCTTTCCAGTTTTAATTTTTCTGCATCAATATCCATGGGCTTTAAAGTTGTATTTTCAGTCAGTGAGTTACATTCATTCTCTTGTGATAACTTATTGGCCTGCATGGTTAATAGCTTCAATTTCTCTCTCTTGAGATGCAAACGCTCCTTCTCCAGCTGCAACCGAACCTTCTCCAACTGCAGCCTTTCATTTGCAATATCCAGGTATCGTAACTTTTCCTTTTCAATCTGCAAACGCTCTTTCTCCACCTGCAGTCTTTCGGATTCTAGTACCACACGTTGCTTCTCCAGTTCTAACCGCTGTTTCTCCATAAGGAAAAGCGACTCGGAGCTGCAATTCCATGCTGCAGGGTGATCAGAGTGTGAAGAATGTCCCTCCACTTCAGAAAGGTTCTCAATTTCTTCCAGTCCCCGAGTGGTAGGGATTGAACTTGCAATGACACCAGATTCTTCTTCCATGTTTCTAATCTGCAAAAGAAAAGAAATACTTTTAAAAATATACATGACAGGCAGATCCAAAAGATTAAGACACACGGGCTCCACGGAGACTAAGGTGGATTGGGTTCAAAATTAGCTTGCCTATAGAAGAGGATTGTGGTGAAGGTACGTTATTCTGAATGGAGCTTTGAGATTAGTGGTTTTCCACATAGATCAGTGCTGGGACCTCTGCTGTTTATGATAGGTATGATGAAAACATGGACAGGATGATTAGTTAAAACAAAAGTGGTGGAGTTGTGGCTAGTGAGGAAGGTTGTAAAAGGGTTCAGCAGGATATTGACCTGTTGGAAATGTGGGCAGAGAAACAGGACTCGGAGTTTGACCTGAACAAGTGTGAGGTGTTGCAGCTTGGAAGGTCAAATGTAAGAGTAAAGTATACAATTTACAAAGGATCCTTAGGAGCATTAATGTCTAAAGGATCTTGGAATGCTCCCTGAAAGTGGTAACACAAGTAGGTGGGGGGGGGGGAATGATAAAGAAAGCACATAGCATACTTGTGTTCATTAGTCAAAGTGTTAAATATATAACTTTTCTTAGGTAACATTTGGAATATCGTGTGTAGTTCTGGTTGACATATTACAGGAAGGACATGGAGGGTTTGGAGAAAGTGCGGAACAGGTTCACCAGGATGTTGACTAGATTACACAGCATCAGCTATAAGAGGAAGTTGGACAAACTTGGATTATTTTCTTTGAGTGCTAGAGACTGAGGGGTGACCTAAAAGAAGTATTGTGAAATCATGGGAGGCATTGTCAGAGTAGACATTTTCTCCAGTGCAGAAATAACAAATTGCAACCTGCCCTTTAGTATGCATCCCAATGTGATGGTGTGATGGTGAAATATCTCCTCATCATCAATGGATCTAAATCTGGAGCCTCCTACCCGAAAGAGCTGTGGGAGTACCTGTGCAGGCAGGCCTGCAATGTCCAAGGCAGCAGCTTACTAGCATCCTATCACAGATAATTAATGATGGACAATAAATGTTGTCTTTGCTAGATTCATCCAGACATCATTTTCCTTTAAAGAATTCATTTAGATCAGTGGTTTTCAGTTTTTCAGACAACTTACCTTAACCAAACGGTTTACCCAAACAAGCTAATAATAACTCCTTCTACAGTCCATGTACCAGACTGTACAAAAACGGATATAGTAACCTACCCCAGAGTCATGTCTCCACTTTGAAAACCAATGATTTAAGTTATCCCAAACAAGTGAATCTACATAGCGTGTACATGTAAAATATAACATTTTAAACAATGATTAAGTTAAATACAGAACATTTATCAATGGTACTGCTTTCTAAATATTTACAGCGGTTGTATTTGGTATTAAATGCTTAGAACTCAAAATGTAAACTTGTAGCAATTTATGGAAGCACAGCCTGCTATTCAAAGTTAAAAGAAACAGAGTTACAGCATGAAAACTGGCTCTTCAGCTCTACCAGCTGTGCCACCATGTTGTAGAGGATAATTCTAAACTTAAAGTTATTGCAAAGTACATTATCCGGCTGGTTTTCTTCGTAAAAGCATTAGACTTGTCTAAGGTCATAAAAATGAAGGAATGCAAGTGATTGATAACTTATGGACCTCTGGTTAATACTTTCATGCTTCCTTCTTGTTCCTTCCTTCTTGAGTACATGGGCAGTTCAGAAATAAATGGACGCTTCCAGGTTTCTAAATTAATGTTATTTCAATTGTGTTCAGATCTCTCAATCACAGAGATGCTCCTCAAATGGTTCTTAGCAATAAACTTCCCAAATGCACACATTTGTCAGAAACCAAGCCCTTCACACTCTCTCTTTGAACATGCCGTAATAAGTAATAGACAAACCTCTGTATTTTGTGGCTCCTGCTCTTCCTCCTCCTCTTCTACATCACCTGCATCTTCCACTTTTATTACACAAACAGATCTATTGGGTTCGTTGACCAATAGAGAATCTTCAAAATGACAAGATGTTCCGCCATTGAAAACATTGTCATTAAAGCCATGTAGTGAAGTAGGGCTACAGTCAGTCATTATTTCTTCCATCCTGTCTAAGCATTTCCCTCTTTTCTTTAAATAACACTTTAAATCAGTATATTTCTTCTTCACTTCATAAGCAGTACGTTGTTCGCTGCAACTTGCAGCACTGACTTTTTCTGCTATTTCCTTCCAAGCCATCCACTTTAACTCATTGGTTACTGCATCATGTTGCTGTGTATATATTATATCTTTCTTATCCCTCACTTCCTTCAGTAAGATTTCAGTTTCTTTCAATGTAAAGTTGCTTTTCCTCTTCCTCTTGAACTGTTTCATTCTAAAATAATATTTTAAAGAAAGTGGTGATTTCTTTGGAGAAATTGGTATTTTAAATTCATATATCACATTAGAAGATGTGCAATTGAAACAAGCTCATAAATGCATAAACAGGTTTATATAAACATTCATCAAATTATGAAATTATGAACATCAATACATATTTCCAGTAAGCATGCCATTTCTCTGTCAGGAGCGCTGTATCAAGGCAGTCATTATCTCCACATCCTGGGCATCTAGATGAATACAAGCTCAGATTTAACATCAAAAGATACTTCTTGCTCCCCAGTTTGGCATCTCTTGTGATATATTAACGGGTAATGAAAAACTGCTATTTTGTACTTCAGTTCCCATTCAAATCAATGCAGTAACTCACCCGTTCCTTGTCCAATAACTGCAGCCATCCCTATGTAAGCACTTGGAACCAACTCAGCTAGGTTATCTCATCATTGAACAGAAAATTGAGATTGAACAGTATTTGTTTCAGACTGAGCAGATGAATAAGATTAATAAACACAAGAGATTCTGCAGGTGCTAGAAATCTTGAGCAACACACATGAAATGCTGGAAAATCTCAGCAAGTCAGGCAGCATCTATGGAGGGAATAAGCAGTTGACGTTTCAGGTCAAGGCCCTTCATCAGGAGGAAATCTTGATGAAGATTCTTGGCTTGCAATTTTGTTTGTTTATTCCCCTTCATAGATGTTGCCTGACTTGCTGAGTTCCTCCAGCATTAGCATTTTGTGTGTCTTGAATAAGAATGGTGAAGCACAAGTCAAAAACCGATGACAGTAAGACTGTCTTAAGCTTGGCCAGTGTGGAGTGGGTACTCCTTACACTTAAACAAATTATGATTCAACATAGCAATAACCTTGAGTTGATATGTGGAGGTACTTTACAGTTGCCTTCTTCAATGTTATCAAAGCAAGTTTAAAAACACTGTAAATAAGTTAGCATTCCTCATAATCACAAAATCAGACGATGCCAAAAGCCACTGGTGCTCTGCTTATCGGGTTATGTAAGCAGGCTATAGAGACTAGAGTCTTATAGTTAGGGTAAAATGGAGAACAAGGGGTAAAAGTACTTTTTTATCTGATGAATGCCTATGTGGTTTGTCTATATCAGGTTCTTAAACATCTTAGCATAGATTATGTGCTGCATTTCCTAGATTCCTAGACTTGAAGTTAGTGTTCTGAACTGGAAAAAAAGAGTGGATTCACTGAGCCTAAAAATATGTGGGTTCAAACCCTACTGTGTGCATAATCCAGCATGGTTATATACATTAAGGTTGTACCGTACTGTCCTAAGAGAGATCTCTTCAAGCGTCAACAGAAGTCTTCTCTCGGCTTCTAGTTTAATCACTTTACCCCCGATTTACCTCTAAATTATTGATCAGCCTGAAGTTGTGAAAAATGGTACATGTGTTCTATTTCCTCCTTTCGCTCCCATAAAACGATGAAACATAACGTGTAGGCGAATCAGCTCCCGCCCCTCAAGCTTGCCTAACCCAAAGCCTCTTCACCTCTACTGCAACAGTTCCAGAAACCTTTAGTTTCCTTCCAGAACCCTAAACTTAGATAAATAAACTCACTCTGATAAAATGACATTAATCTGAAGGATTAACTTTTTCCTCCAGCAAGTATCTTGTTTACTATTTCACTCAATGAGTATAACAATTGAAAATCATCCAACCTAAATGATCCAACCTGCAACACATGGGAAAATGGCTTTAAAGTTATAACTTATTATTCTCTTTCAGATTATTTATGAACAACTCTTGTATTTCCACTTATACCTGCACTGGAACATTTGGAGTTTTACCAAAAATCAATTCTCACGCTTCAGAACGAGCAGAACAGGCCACTATGCCATTAAAACACAACAATAGGTGAAATCTCTAAACTATCTCGAGGCAAATCCTCAGAGAAAGTAATAGGAAACTGTTTAAACCTGCACACAATCAATCCAATATACACAATATCACACATAAAAATAGCTGGTGGCTAAACTACAAGACGTTCAAAGTAAACCTGAGGGGAAGACGGCGGCGTCCACGTTCCCAATACAAAGAACCTAACAACGGAGGTGAACCTGTCCACGCTCACTGCAGGCTAGCCACAGCCCCGCGCCCATTGGTTGTTATTCCCCGTCAATCAAACGGCATTGCCCCGCTTTAGAACCCGCCTCCATTTTCTTATTGGCCAGCTCTCCCTTGAACGCTCCTTCCGGAACAAAGGTCGGAGGGTGAGAATGGAGCGGTGCTGAAGGGGTTGTTGCGGAGCGTTTGGGCAATGGCCGGCCTGCTTTCCTGGCGGGGTGGTGGCCCTAAAGGGCATGAGATTGTGTAAGGAGGCGGCAGCGGCGGCCTGGCTCAGCTCGAAGATGGAGCGGGTGCGCTGGGCTTTCAGCTTTGGCTCCTGGCAGCCCCGCTGCTCCGAGTGGTTGCTGGCAGCCCGCAGTGTACCAGAGGAGGAGAGAGAGCGCATCGACAAGTTTGTCTTCGCCAAAGACGCCAAGGCCGCCATGGTAACTGCAGCAGCCGCGAAGCCGGTGGTAGTGGGGACTCTGTAAGGGGTTGCTGGCACAGGCAGAATCTACATTGATGCGCCGGTAATCCAGGATGACGAGGGTGTTGTTTTAATTCGGCACATGCTGGGGTTGAGAGTTAAATCCACATTTTATTATCTGGGATGTTTGCACCGATGGGTATACCGTGAAAATAAACCATAGTCTACGTATATGGATCCTAACTGTGCCTGTCAGCACAAAGCAGTTCTGATTTTTAATCCAATTCCCAAGAAACACTTTACCAAGCAACCTCACTTCTCGGGCAACCCTTATACGTTATAAAGCATCAGCTAGACTTTTGTTCTCAAACTTGAATCTCTCCATGCAGTTGCAGATGCTGGTAATCTAAAATAAATCGGAAGAGGCTGAAAATACTCAACAGGTTGTCTGGGAGGAGAAACAGTTAATGTTTAAGGTTGAAGATATGTCGTCAGAAATGATAGCACAGAAGTGACGAGAGTTTTGATTGTTATGGAAACAAGACAAGTGACTGAAAAGTGTCATCTCCCCATTGGAGTTCACTGAAGAGCTGCAGAGCATTCTCAAGGGGAAGAATGAAGAAATAAAAGTCGAGGGTCACATTGCTTACTATTAAAGGAAGGGTGATGTCCTCCAGCATGTAGATTTTAGGGAGCAAGGGAAAGGGTAAAAAGCAGGGCCTTAAGGGTAACATTTACTAATAACTATGGAAGAGCAGAGCAGAACAAAGTGACAAGATGGTGGAAAAGGGATGGCTTTAGATTTCTGGTCAAATGGGATCTATTATACATAACTGATACCGTCATGGCAGATTGTTAGCCTTTAACCTCTGATATTGTCTATGATAATATACATGTATGGGGATTGACAACTCTAGTTTGTTACTTACTGTAAGTCAGTACTGGCAGCACTTAATGTGCCAGTTTCAGAGGAATCAGCAATGTATATAAAAAAAAATCTCATAATCTAATCAAGTTAATGTAGGATATAGGCAGCCAAGACCTGAAGGGAATAAAGTAAAGTTGTGGAGTGTAGAACTTGGCAGATATTTGAAATGACAAGGCTGGGATCAGGTGATCTGCCATCCTGGCAATATTTACCAGTCACTGAAAATTTCAGTTGTACAGAGGGTACAATGTTGGCTCATTGAAGTCCCCTGACTTTGGACAAAAGGTTGTAAGAGTATTTGTCAATAAGTTGCACTCATCCTGTTACTCAAATTACTTTGATTGATCTACTAGGTTCTCCACTCCAATAAGTTTTTAATTTCCTTCAGAACTTGACTGCATATTATGCTGTCTCGTAGTAACCTGCTCACGTATTACTTCTGGCCTAAAACTTTTGCACAGTACTATATATTGGTTAAAATAGGAAAGTGGTTTGGAACAGAAATAAGAGCTTTGTATTAGATCAGTAGTATTAAGTGTTACTTGGTAACTGGAAAGGCATAATACACAGTATATAACTTCAAAAGAAGGAGCTTTCTTGAAATAGAAAAAAAGATTGATGGGTTCTTAATTAGTAAGGTGGTAAAAAGTTGTGAGAAGAAGGTAGGATAATGGGATTGAGAGGGGAAATGAATTAGCCATGATCGACTGGCAGTGTCAGCTCAATAGGACTGTCTTATGGAAATGTGTACAGGATAAAACGTATAGAGGCCCTACTTGGGAGGTGCAATACGCACCTCGTCTGAAGGAATGAGGCAGAATAAGTATCTGAAGTCGCAGTCAGGGAGCACTTTATCACTACTGAACATAATTCTACTAGTTTTAAGATAGTAATGGAAAAAGATCATACAGGTCCACGGGTTAGGATTCTAAGCTGGTGCAAGTCTAGTTTGAGGAAATTAGGGAAGATCTATCAGGGGTCAATTCGGAGAACCTATTTGAAGGGGCAGGAACAAATATTAAGTGGGAGGCTTTCACTAGTGTGATATCAAGAGACCAGGGGCAACAATTCCTGTTGGGGTGAAGGCTAAACCTGGTGATTTTTGGGAACCCTGGCTAATGGGTTATTGAAGCTCTAATCAAAAAACACAAAAGCCTGCATTGAGTTTAGGATGTCAGAAACATAGAAAATAGGTGCAGGAGTAGGCCATTCGGCCCTTCGAGCCTGCACCGCCATTTATTATGATCATGGCTGATCATCCAACTCAGAACCCAGCCTTCCCTCCATACCCCCTGACCCCTGTAGCCACAAGGGCCATATCTAACTTCCTTTTAAACATAGCTAATGAACTGGCCTCAACAGTTTGCTGTGGCAGAGAATTCCACAGATTCACCACTCTCTGTGTGAAGAAGTTTTTCCTAACCTCGGTCCTAAAAGGCTTCCCCTCTATCCTCAAACTGTGACCCCTCGTTCTAGACCTCCCCAACATCGGGAACAATCTTCCCGCATCTAGCCTGTCCAATCCCTTTAGGATCTTATACGTTTCAATCAGATCCCCCCTCAATCTTCTAAATTCCAACGAGTACAAGCCCAGTTCATCCAGTCTTTCTTCATATGAAAGACCTGCCATCCCAGGAATCAATCTGGTGAACCTTCTTTGTACTCCCTCTATGGCAAAGATGTCTTTCCTCAGATTAGGGGACCAAAACTGCACACAATACTCCAGGTGTGGTCTCACCAAGGCCTTGTACAACTGCAGTAGTACCTCCCTGCTCCTGTACTCGAATCCTCTCGCTATAAATGCCAGCATACCGTTCGCCTTTTTCACCGCCTGCTGTACCTGCATGCCCACTTTCAATGACTGGTGTATAATGACACCCAGGTCTCGTTGCACCTCCCCTTTTCCTAATCGGCCACCATTCAGATAATAATCTGTTTTCCTATTTTTGCCACCAAAGTGGATAACTTCACATTTATCCACATTAAATTGCATCTGCCATGAGTTTGCCCACTCACCCAACCTATCCAAGTCACCCTGCATCCTCTTAGCATCCTCCTCACTGCTAACACTGCCACCCAGCTTTGTGTCATCCGCAAACTTGGAGATGCTGCATTTAATTCCCTCATCCAAGTCATTAATATATATTGTAAACAACTGGGGTCCCAGCACTGAGCCTTGCGGTACCCCACTAGTCACCGCCTGCCATTCTGAAAAGGTCCCGTTTATTCCCACTCTTTGCTTCCTGTCTGCTAACCAATTCTCCACCCACACCAATACCTTACCCCCAATACCGTGTGCTTTAAGTTTGCACACTAATCTCCTGTGTGGGACCTTGTCAAAAGCCTTTTGAAAATCCAAATATACCACATCCACTGGTTCTCCCCTATCCACTCTACTAGTTACATCCTCAAAAAATTCTATGAGATTCGTCAGACATGATTTTCCTTTCACAAATCCATGCTGACTTTGTCCGATCATTTCACCGCTTTCCAAATGTGCTGTTATCACATCCTTGATAACTGACTCCAGCAGTTTCCCCACCACCGACGTTAGGCTAACCGGCCTATAATTCCCCGGTTTCTCTCTCCCTCCTTTTTTAAAAAGTGGGGTTACATTAGCCACCCTCCAATCCTCAGGAACTAGTCCAGAATCTAACGAGTTTTGAAAAATTATCACTAATGCATTCACTATTTCTTGGGCTACTTCCTTAAGCACTCTAGGATGCAGACCATCTGGCCCTGGGGATTTATCTGCCTTCAATCCCTTCAATTTACCTAACACCACTTCCCTACTAACATGTATTTCGCTCAGTTCCTCCATCTCACTGGACCCTCTGTCCCTTACTATTTCTGGAAGATTATTTATGTCCTCCTTAGTGAAGACAGAACCAAAGTAATTATTCAATTGGTCTGCCATGTCCTTGCTCCCCATAATCAATTCACCTGTTTCTGTTTGCAGGGGACCTACATTTGTCTTTATCAGTCTTTTCCTTTTTACATATCTATAAAAGCTTTTACAGTCAGGAATGAGTGAATCCCTTGGTGGCTATAAAATGATTAAGAATATAACTGAGAATGAAATCAGGTGGGCAGAAAGAAAATATGCAATGGATTTGGCAGGCAAGGTTAAGGCAAATCCCTCAAGAGTAAAGGGGTGGCTATGGAAAGACTAAGTCCCCTTAGAGATTATTAGGGCTGGCTACATCTCAAGCCATAGGAGATGGGTGGAAATATTAATGAATATTTTGTTTTGGAGTTTACTAGGGAGAAAATCTTGGTTGCTCAAGGAAACAAGTAGAGATGTTTTGGAGAACATTCATATTACCAGGGAGGATGTACTTGAGCTTGCAGCTCATTACGGTGGATAAATCCCCAGGGCCTGACTGACTGCATCCTTGGACTTTGTGAGAAGATAGAGAAGCAAGAACGGAGGCACTTACGAAGATGTATGTTTCATTTTTAGCTTCTGGTGAAGTTCTTGAAGGCTGAAAGGTGACTAATGCATTCTGCTGTTTAAGAAGGGTAAGGTGGACAACCCAGAGACCTGACATAAGTGATGGGAAAGTTACTTGAGAGAATCGTGAGGGGTAGGATCTGCCAAGATTTGGATAGTGAGAGTCTAATTAAGAGAAATCAGTGTTGCTTTGTGCATAGCAAATCATGTTTGACAAATTGTTTAGAATTTTTTTGAAGAGGTAACCAGAAAGGTAGATGAAGGTAAGTTAATGGATATTGGATTTAACAAGACCTTTGACAAGGTCCTGCATGGTAAATTGGTCTGAAAGGTTAGCTCCCATTATGTTCTATTCTAGTTGGGTAGATTGGAATTTGGAGGTAGGAAACAGAGTGCTGGTTGAAGGTTGTTTCTCAGTATGAAGACTAATAACTAGTGGTGTGCTGCAGGGTCAGTGTTGGCACCCTTGCTATCGGCAATTTATAAAAGTGCATCATTGAAATAGCACTTGGATAGGTACATGAGGGTTGTGGCCCTAATACAGGAAATTGGGCTAGATTGTGGGGGTTGAACCCGTGCTGTATTGCTCTCTGACTCTTATTATTATCTGGTAAAGAATAGGGAAGAGTTATATTCAATGAATCATTTAGCTAAATAGAAGGTCATTGCTAAGTAGCCAGTTTTGTTAATGGTCAAGAATATAATTGGCAGTGGGAAGCTAGTAAGAGACAGTCTTTCAGTGTAGTTGCAGAAGCCCATCATCTCCTCTATGTAACATTGTCATTAACCAAGAAATTTGACTGCTCTCACAAGAGAGTCCAGTAATCATTACTCGCTTCTCTTGAGGGATTGTGAAAATCCAAAGAGCTTTAGAGACTGAATTATTGAATAGATTTACAGCTGAAGTAAATTATTCTAAATGGGAGTCAAAAGTTATGGGGAATAAGCAAGAAAGTGGAGCTGAGATCGGATCTGCCATGATCTTATTGCACAGTGGACTAATTAAACATTGAATATTTATTTTCTATTTCAAGAAAGAGCCTTCTTTTATGTTACAGTATTGTAATGTCTACCCAGTGACCAAATAACACTTAATCCTGCTGAGCTCTTATTTCTGTTTCCAAACCACCTTCCTATTTTAACCAATATATAGTACTGTGCAAAAGTCTTTGGCACCCTAGCTCTATATAATTACACTTTACACTGACAAATTTCACACAAAAGTTGCTAGCTCAGTCATGTTAGATGACTGATAGATAAAGATCTGTGTTTCTGTGGAGAGAAACAAATACATGTTGGTGATCTTTCATCCTGATTAGTCTAATGCCAGGTTATCACATTTCATTTCGTTTCTGCTCCTAGGAATGCTGCTTGACCTGTTGGGTATTTCACAGCATATTCTGTTTTTGAGATGTACAGTATCTTTGTTCGGTCTTCTGTGACAGTATTTTTTTCTGATAACATGACAAAAACAGGGGAAAAAGATAGCACAGATATTTAAACCTATTTTCTTTATAATAAATGCTCTAGACATCAAAACTAAAATCTCAATTCTTATTGACCATTCTGTGTGAAAATGGAATTGTCATGTTAAGTGATACAGTACAATTCTAATGGTTTTGAATTACTGTGTTTGGATAATTGCATTCTATTGTAAGAAACCACTTAGATATTGGCAGGTGAGATGCTTCTCCATAAAATTATATTTCTCTTTAAAATCAGTACCTTTTGTTGAATAAAATGAAGTATTTTGCTGCAGTAGTCTTATCCTTGGTAATTTGTGCTTTAGATCTGATAGACTGCCTTTGCTTGTCTCGTTAATAGGTGAAATGCAGTTGATAGCTGCCCATCTCTAGCAATTAGTTAACCAGAACTTCACACTGCTTGTAAGAAAAAGGAATCCATGGTTTCGTTTCTGAAATACAGTACAGATGTTGTATAAACCCAAAATTCTATCAGTGCTGAAAGTTTGAAAAAAGAATGAAAATAATATTATTCAGCTGATTGGAGACAGGATCAGACAAAGCACAAAGTTCGTTAGGTCATGGTTTGAGTACTGCATGCAGTTCTGATAATCATTCTACCGGAAGGATGTGTATGCATTAGAGAGGGTGCAGAGGGAACCATTTGGGATGTTGCCAAAACTGGGTAGTTTTCTTTGGAATGGCAGAGACTGAGGAAAAATCTAATTAAGGTATATAAAGTTCTAAGGGGTCTATGGAGAGTAAATGGGAAGAACTGAATTTCAAATAGAAATGACCAATTTTCCTTTGCAGAGGGCTCAAAGGCCAGGAGGCATATATGTAAACTAATTGCTGAAAGGATTCAAGGGAGATTTTTTTCTCATCCAGTAATGATTAGAAGACTGAAATTCACTGCCTGAAAGGATGGCAGAAACCCTTGTTACATTTAAAAGATACTCAATGTGCACTTGAAAACCCATGACCATTCCAAAACAGTTCTATGTTAGAAAATGGGATTAGGTTAGGTAGCTCTGGTTTAGCAAACTTCGGGCATTCAACCTTTTCTATCAATGTCTGTATATTTTTGTAGACTCTGTGATTCAACAGTGGAAAATTTGGAGGCAAATCCTGCTGGACCAATCAGTGTCAGAACCTCCCTGCTGTGCCTACTCACCTGGCCTGCATTTTTTTCAATATGAAGGATGGAATGAGGTAAAAAAACCACCCCTGAGCTGTAAGTAGGTCTTGGGTAGCTCCAACCCCACAGCCATCCTATTAGCCGGAGCTATTTTAAATAATCGATAGATTTAACTAATTCAAATAATATTTAGAAAATAAAATCAAATATATTAGAGTAATTTATGTTTTAAGCTAAAATAGCTTAAACACTCTGCAGTTTTCACAGGATCATTGACTTGGTTCTGCACATCATTACTGTGCTGTTGGACTTGGTAGTCCAGCAGTTGGGTGTGAGTGCAGATGCATAGGATTCAAACTTAAAAGGACATTTTAGACTTCAATGTTTTAATGCACACCTGGAATTCCGAGATGTCCTGGACATGGAATGCCAGATAGCCAGCATTCTCCTGCAGAACAGCTGAATGCGGAGAGCATAATTCAACTCAGTGTTTCAAGTTGAATAACTTTCATTTGTTCTCATGGAAACTCTAAAACTCAAAGTTAGCTGACACACCTGCATGATTTATTGACTATTTCCAGTTTTTTTTTCTGATTCTGTTGTAATAACTTGGCTTTTTGCCTTTAAGAACATAAAAAGCATAAGGCTTTACAGTTTTTCCAGTTTGCACTGCCATTCAGTAAGATTTTGGCTGACCTCATCTCTTTTCCTGCTTATTCTCCATAACCCCTGACTCCTCTAAAAGCCTAAGATCTATCTCCAACTTGAATATAATCCTATAATTCAATCTCCACAATTCTCTGCAACAGAGAATTCCTAGATTCATAACACTTGTAAAGAAGACATTTCCTGTGAGCTCCACCATGAAACAGCAACACATTATTGTCAAACTGTCCTGTAGGTGTAAGTTGAACCAAGATAGTGTAGAAAGATGGCGCTGATAAGTGGCGACTGAGTGCAACTCCTGTGGGATTGTCAAATATTCCCACTTATATCTACTGCAGCTGAAATCCACAATCACAACCGTGGGTACTTCAGAAAGCAATATTGTTTTAAGACCATTAAAAAATCTATTGATTCTCAAAATTGGCACACTCAGGACACAAGTATGGTTTCCATTTTACAAAAAGGAAGTGTGCAGGGCATGCTGGGTTTACAGGTACGATTGAAATGCAGAGGCCTTAGATCCACTCTGACTATCCTGATGGCGAATGTATGGTCTCTAAAAAATGAAATTGAAGACCTCAGAGCAAGATTGCAGTATCAGAGACCGCTGTCTGCTTTGCTTCATAAAAACCTAGTTCACCACCGCCATTTCGAATGGAGTGCTACTGCCCAAAGGTTTCATCATTCACCACAAAGACAGAACAGCTGGATCTTTTAAAGGTAGAGGAGGTGCAGTATGCTTTACGATTAACACATGGTGCACAGACGTAGAGGTTCTTTCTCAATCCTGCTCCCTAACTTGGAACATCTAGCAGTCAAGTGCCATCCATTTTACCTGCCAAGGGAGTTTTCCACTGATATCCAGGTAGCAGTGTACATTCCACCTCAGGCCAACATCAGGTAGGCACTGGAGGAGTTGAGCACCAGGATCATTCGTTATGAAACGGCACACCCTGATGCCTTCCTATCATTGAGGAGGATTTCAAACAGGCCAGCTTGAAGAAATCTCTGAACAACTACCACCAACCCTTCACCCGTGGAACCAGAAGAGCCAACACACTTGACCACTATTATACCACTATAAAGAATGCTTACCATACCATCCCACACCTACACTTCGGAAGGTCTGATCACCTGGCTGTACTTCTACCCCTGGCATACAGGCAGGCACTAAAGTCCACAGCACCAGTGGTGAGGATCATGAAGGTATAGTCAAAGGAGGAGAAGTAGTGGTTACAGGACTGCTTTGAGTCAGTGGACTGGACAATATTCAGGGATTCATCTTCAAATCTGAATGAATACTCTGTAGTTGTCACTGACATCAAGACCTGTGGATGAATGTGTGCCTTCAAGACCATACTGGACATGCACACCAAAGGCCATGAATGAAGCAGGAGATATATAGCCAACTGAGGGCTAGATCTGTGGCATTCAAGACCAGTAATCCAGAACTATACAAGAAGTCCAGATATGAATTATAGAAGGCTATTTTAAGAGTGAAAAAACAATTCCATTTGAAGTTAGAGATGAAATTGGATGCACATCACCTCTGGCAGGGTTTGCAAGCTATTACTTCATATATATTTCTTATTGTAATTTATAGTTATGTATTGCAACATAGTACTGCTGCAAAACAACATATTTCACAACACAAACACGAGACAATCTAGATGCTGGAAATAAGAGGGAAAAGGGAATGGGGAATGATGGGGGGAGGGGTTCTGGGTAATTATTTCTGGTAGTTCTTCCCTCCCCCCCCCTTCACCATTCCTCATTCCCATTTCCTTCTTTTAACTTGTCTTCTTGCCTGCCCATCACCACCCTCTGGTACTCCTCCCCCTTTCTTTTCTTCCAAGGCCTTCCGTCCTCTCCTATCAGATTCTCCTTTCTTCACTAATCTCTCTTTATCTCTTTCACCGATCAACTTCCCAGCTCTTTAATTCACCACTCTACCCCTCTTCCTCTCCTGGTTTCACCTGCTACCTTGTACTTCTTCTTCCCCTCCCCCTACTATTTTACTGTGACTCTCATCCCTTTTTCCCCAGTCCTGATGTAGAGTCTCAGCCCAGAAGGTCAACTGTTTACTCTTTTCGATATTTCACAACATGCCAGTGATAGTAAACATGATTCTGATTCTGAAATATAGCCTTAGCATTCACCCTGACAAGTCCTTCAGATTCCTGTATACTGTATTTCAATTAATTCATCTTCCTTTGGCCCAATCTCCTCCATCATTTCAGCCTAAGAATCACCTGGGAAATTTGAGCTACCTCTATTTTAAGTATATCCCACCTTCAATGATAAAACCAGGATTATTTTATGGAGTACCGCAGAGTGCTGTACTGGTGTATAATGGAGATAGTTAATAATATGCTGGCTATTTTCCCCTGCACAACGAAAGCTTCCTATGTCTTAATAAGTATACCTAAGCAATTAAAAGGTTCTTCTGATTCTCCAAGCAAGTTAGCAAATATGAATTTTAGCATTATTTTGTGTAGTTTTTTCTTAAAAGAAATGGGTTCAAACAAATGGGTAAAAGAATGTCTGTGAATATCTTACGCTTACGAATTTCTTTGTTTTTATATGATGTAGACCGCCATATCATTAATTAACCTATGTAATCAGCACAACAGCAACGTCTGTATTTTAAATAAACAATAATTTTGATTGCCCTGGCGCTCATTTAGAACTGAAAATGGAATTCTGTAGTTGAACAATGGATTATAAATATGCTTTGTCTTAATGAAAGCTAGCCTTTTTTATATATTTTAAATCCCTTAAGCATATCTTATGAATGCACTCATTGCTCATCATGCAGAAATATTTCAATTGCTGTGCTGAGAAGTACCTTTTCAGGGAATAAAATCATTGAAATATAACTGTACTGCTTTATTACAACATCCAGGAATATTTTCATTCCAGTGGAGCAATCATTACTGATAGAAGTATTGACATAACATTTAGAACCAGTATCTGGAATGAAAAGGAAAGATGTGATCATTCAGAATATTTTTCTAGGTATTATTCCATAGATGTTGATAGTTTTCTAGTAAATTGCTCATATTGTCACTTTCAGCTGAATATCAGAAGATAGTTGTAACTTTAAAGCTGGACCAGGTGCTGTCCCGACTAGATCTATTCATTATAATGTGAAATAAGCACCGTTCTGCTAAAATCTGTACAGTTGAACAGTTCCTGCTCCTCCATCATCAGCATTGTCACCATTACCACATCACTTACACAGCTTCTCTTCACTTATTTTCTTAGAGCGGACATCTCCTGATCAGGAAATTAATTGCTGAAAAGCTGAAGATACCTTGGAATGAAATCCAATTAAAACGGACAGCCAAAGGAAAACCATTTCTAGCCCATCCTATCCTTGACGCGATCCCAAATTTTAACTTCAATATTTCACATCAAGGAGATTACTCTGTTCTGGCAGCAGAGTCTGCTTTTCAGGTCGGTGTAGATATCATGAAGACTGAATTTCCAGGTAAGAAACTTTGGGATATTTTCTCAAGGCAAGTTATTTGTCAGATAATGGTGCTTAAGAGTGGATAAATGAAATTTACAGGAGGAATGTCACCAATTTAAAGTCATATTGGCTCAGGAAATTTTCCATGTTCTCTTCATTTCCCAGTAGGCAGTAAACATTTACTTCTGTTCTTCTGGCAGCCCTACTTGTCTTTTCCACTTTATATAGCATTTGCTCTACGATCTTACCATCCCAAAAAACCCTTCCCTTTTATATTTGTACTTTAATATTAATTGGAAATTTTGAGTTCTAGTTGGCCTATGCTGAATAATGACTGCTTTTTAAATCAAATTTGCTTTAAGTTGGGAAGTTCCTGGAAAAAGTTCAGGAATTTTGTTGTCAAAATTGTAATGTAACTAACTGTATTTGTTGTGATTTGTACAGAAAATGACGTGTGAGGAACAAAGAAGTAGTTATGTGACAGTATCCATGTTGATAAATGTGATGTGGTGCTCTAACTTTGCTTTTGCAAAAACATCATTTTCTTTGAGACCCTTAAATCCTCGTTCTGCCTGATCTGCATTTGAATTTGCAGCATTTTATTCACCATCCTTTTTTTTCCCCATTCTTCTGTTACTTCGTGTTTCATGTTCTGATATTTAGTGTTCATACCTTTTAAATAGTAAATAAATTAGCAAAGACTGAGGGCCTTGCATCCATTCACTAGGATGTGAACCATACCGATGTATTTATTTAGAATTAATATAAAGAGTTCATTGGGGAATGAGATCTCGAATTTAGTAATTCTATTTTATTTCAATAATGTAGCATTTCACAGCACTCCACAGGGCTCAGGCCCCCACCCTGTTTGACATAACACTATATAACATTTAACACTTATCTGAATGGAAAACTATTTACTATTCTTTGGCCCAATAACTTAGCTGATCAATATCCTCCTGTAATTTTTGAAAACCCATCTACAATACCATGCAAACAACAGGAATTCTGCAGATGCTGGAAATTCAAGCAACACACCTCAAAGTTACTGGTGAACGCAGCAGGCCAGGCAGCATCTCTAGGAAGAGGTACAGTCGACCTTTCAGGCCGAGACCCTTCGTCAGGACTAACTGAAGGAAGAGCTAGTAAGAGATTTGAAAGTGGGAGGGGGAGATCCAAAATGATAGGAGAAGACAGAAGGGGGAGGGACAGAGCCAAGAGCTGGACAGGTGATTGGCAAAGGGGATATGAGAGGATCATTGGCCCATGATCCTCTCATATCCCCTTTGCCAATCACCTGTCCAGCTCTTGGCTCCGTCCCTCCCCCTTCTGTCTTCTCCTATCATTTTGGATCTCCCCCTCCCACTTTCAAATCTCTTACTAGCTCTTCCTTCAGTTAGTCCTGACGAAGGGTCTCGGCCTGAAAGGTCGACTGTACCTCTTCCTAGAGATGCTGCCTGGCCTGCTGCGTTCACCAGCAACTTTGATGTGTTACAATACCATGCATTTTAGTATCATTCACAAACTTACTAGCCATGTTTTGTACACACCTCCACATGGTTTGTATAAATAATGAACAACTAAGGTCCCAGCACTGACCCTTGTGGTCAAGCCGCCCAGACCTTTGATAATCACTCTCTGCATTCTACCAACAAGCCATTATAAATCCAATTAGCTATCACTCTTTCGATTCCATGCAATGTAGACATCAGACTAGCCTGAAGGTGAATAATAATTGAGGGTAGCACAGTACACATGTACACAGCAATTTGCTTAAAGTTTTTAACAAGGTCTGTCAGGGAAGGCTGATTCAAAAGATTAAGTCCATGGATTCAAAACTGTCTTGCCTATGGAAGACAGGCTAGTGGTGAAGAGGTGTTATTCTGACTGGGGGGTGGGGTGGGGGGGATCTGTAACCAGTTATTTTTCTGCAAAGATGAGTGCCAGGACATCTTGATAAATGATTTGAGTGGAGTTCTTTTTGCTGCATTACGGGAATGTTGTGGCAGCCATCGAAGTTCTGACAAAAGGTTCCCCAGGATGTGGGCTGGATTAGAGGGCATTAGCTAGTGGGAGAAGTTAGACAAATTGTTTGTTTCTCTTGGAGCACTGGAGGCTGAGGGGCAACCTATTGGGTAGATAGTCTTTTTTTCCTGGGGTGGAAATCTCAGAAATACTGGAGAACGTAGCTTTAAGATGAGAGGGAGAAAGTTCAAAGAAGATTTAAGCAAGTTTTTTTTAACACAGTGGTAGATGCCTGAAATATACTGCGAAAGGAAGTAGTGCAGGCTGATTTGATAGCAACGTTTAAGTGGTATTTGGGTAAGACCATGAACAAGCAAGGCATGGAGTGATTTTAGATCACCTGCAACCGAATGGGATTAGTTTGGATCGGCATCATTGTTGGCACAAGCATTGAGCTGGAGGGTCTGTTCCTGTGTTGTACTGTTCTATAGTCTGTTTTATATTTTATGTATTATAAAACTTTTATATTTTGTGTAGTTTACTTGTAGCTTGGTGTAAAGAGTAATGCAAAAGGAAGAAGAAAATTGCTTGAAAGTAGCATCATGCATTCAATTAAATGAAATTTGAATCTTAAAAGATTGTTATCATTGCCATTAAAATTTTAAAATATTCCCTCAGTAATTATGAACAGATTCCACAAGGTGGTGCTTCTGAGCTATAGTTACGTTTGGGCCCAAAAAGTGCAGAATACAGTAATAGGTAAAGTTTGCCAGTTTGCAGAACAGGGTTCTTTTACTATGTAGTTTATACAGTGAAGTAAAACAAAATTGAAATGCATAAAAACAAACTGGTTTAATTTGAGAGATCTGACAATTGACAATTCTAATTGGTGCACAGCAGCAACCAACAAAGTTGCTAGAATGTTAAATGATGTATCCAAAGCAATGGACGGAAGATCTGAGACAGGTGCAAATAAAATGTAGGGTGATCCGACCTTACTTCGGCAATGGTGTCTAATTCTGGTTGTTGAGGAAAAAACAACCAGTGAGGCATTCAAGCACAGGACATAGTGATGAGTAGACCAAAGCTGATCTCTTGTACTAAAGGAATATAGTGGAGCTGTTGAGTGCTTTTAAATAATGAACATGGCAAGATTTTTTTAAGCTATTAAGCTTTAATTGCACTTTGCCAATAATAGAATACAGGTTTCCCCCGCCATCCGAAGGTAGAGCGTTCCTATGAGCCGGAATGTCGTAAAGCGAAGAAGCAATTACCATTTATTTATATGGGAAAATTTTATGAGCGTTCGCAGACCCAAAAATAACCTACCAAATCATGCCAAATACAACACATAAAACCTAAAATAACAGTAACATATAGTAAAAGCAGGAATGATATGATAAATACACAGTCTATATAAGGTAGAAATACTTCTCCACAATCACTGCCTGCACTGTTCTCCGTAGTGGAAATCTCACGCAAGTGCTCGCAGCAGAAAATCTCACGCAAGCGCTGTTGGCAAAAACACTCTCTCCAGTAACCTTTAAGCTATGAAGCTGCCAAATCATACCAAATAACACGTAAAAATACACAGCCTATATAAAGTAAAAATAATGTATGTACAGTGTAGTATCACTTACCGGAATTGGGACAGCCCCGAGCACACCGATGGTGTGTTAGGCTGAGTCGTCGCAGGTTGGGGTGGTACAGTGGCCCCCATCCTCCAGGCCGCTGACTGATACATTGCCGCGAAGCATGCAGGGGTACAGCGGTAGCGGGGAGGCACACAGCACATCTTTAAGAAAAAAGCCGAAATAAACGTGCTAATTAATTAGGTGTCGCCCGGCACGTAATTGGCAGCCCAGATCAGAGGCAATTGCCGATTGCGTCGCCTCTGATCTGGGCCGACAATTACATGTCGAGCGGCACCTAATTAATTAGCATCTTTATTTTGGCTTTCTTCCTAAAGATGTGCTGTGTGCCTCCCAGCTACCGCTGCATCGGTATCTGTCCGCGGCTTGGGTGTTGGGGTGATGGGACACTGGGGTCTCATCTCATCGTCGTCTGTTTCCATTAGGGCAGGCAGCTCATCTTCTCCTATGACTGCCTGCCTCGATGTCAAAGGTCGAGGTTCGTTGTCTGCTGTGGCTGATGTGGAAGGCTTGCTTGACTGCTGAGCCTCGCGCACTTTTCTATCATACAGTTCTTTGTAAGCACTCAAACCATCTTGCAAATACCCCCTAAACCGACGTCTCCTTTCAAAATTAAAGTCGTACTTTATCATTGCAGCGAAAATCTCATGCAGTTGCTTCACGTTCAGTTCGCTACTGCATTCGGTTTTGATTGTTATCCTTTCTTCTTCCAATTGCATCAGCTCTTCATCTATCAGTACTTGGTCATGGGATGCCAAAACTTCTTCAACATCATCTTCATCAACTTCCACAAGCCAAACTCACTTTGACCTTACTTTGTTCACCACGATCGAAACGCTTAATTATGTCTAGTTTTACGCTAAGTGCAGCACCCTTACGAGCTCTTTCAGGCTTTTCCGATACCTTAGAACTCATCTTGCTGACGCCTGCTCTCAGGCACGTGTTTATGTGCAATGCCGGCTAGAATGCCGTTCCGAATCCGGGGGAGCGGCTGCTCGGGGCACGTGCTGATTTTTATCGCACGCTGCTTTTTTTTTCGTAACAGTGAAAGCATCTTCTGAAAGTGAAAACAGGGAACTAATGTAGGTCTTTCGTAATAGTGAGGTTTCGTAAAGTGAACGTTGGAAAAGCGGGGAACACCTGTACCAAGATTTTGAATGGTTTATTGGAATTTTTTTCAGTGTGGTTGAATCCCACTTGAGGCCTTCTCTCAATTTCTGTTGCATCTTGCAGTCAGTCCTGAAACATCAGCTCTCAAGTAATTCATTTTCAACCTCCTCTGCATCACAAATTTCCTTTGCTCATTCATTGTGCCGATTATTAGCAACACACCCAAAACACTGGAAGAACTCGGCAGGCCAAGCAGCATGTATGGAGAAAAAGTAAACAGTTGACATTTCAGGCTGAGCCCTTTCATCGGGGCGGTTTGCTCTTTTCCATAGACGCTTCTTGGGCTGCTGAGTTCCTCCAGCACTTTTTGTGTGTATTGCTTTGCCTTTCTGGCCTCTGCAGATTTTCTTGTTTGTGATGCCAGTTATTTAGATTGGTTATACTCAATTTACCAAGGGAAGAGGAATAACAATTCTGGTAAATGAGCAAGGTGAATCCGGTCCACGCCACATTTGACTTTACTTTGTACTTCAATTGTGCTGACAGATGGGGAGCAAGATTGGCTGAACAATCAGATAAAGTTTCAAGATAATTCAAAAAGTCCAAGTCATAGGAGCTGGCTGTAGATCGAAGCAACAGCTGCAGAATCAAGTAGTGAGTTCACATGCTCAAGGCTACTGTTTTTTTGTTATATCTTTACAAGCAGGCTATCCTATTGTATCATTACCTTTCAGGACCTTGGTTTTACACCAGGTCTTTTCTTCATGTCCTTTGGTTGGAATTGAATGTATTTCAGATACTTCATGCACAACATGCACATTGACATTCAACAATTTTGTCATTTATCGTATCATTACTTTGGAGCAAGTTAATTGCTCAATTTAAGATTATGGTACCAATCTGATACCCTTGAGGGAAGAACCTATCATAACAATATTACCATCTCACAAGTGAAAAGGACATTGTATAAAATTCAGTCAGGTCTAGTAGAGTCTCTTTTTCCATTGGTAAGTTGAAGGCCACAGTGACTAAGCCCTATTTTGAATCTGATCCATGGTTATTCTTGGAAGGCCTAAATCAGATGTTTTCACTCTGTTCACTTGACTGTTGGTCTTCGGAGTTATTTATCAGAGATGGTAATGTAAAGTCAGGTATAAATAGTATTCAACATGTGATTGGTTGATGGGTTGGATTTGTAAAATCTGTGTTAAAATGTGTTAGTATGAGGATATGAGAGCCCACGTGGCTGAAGTTTCTAGGATAGTTCACAAGGTGCAGGATAAATATGTCCCACAGAGGAAGAAGTTCCCAAATGGCAGGGGTAGACAACTATGGCTGAAAAAGGAAGTCGAGGACTGCATAAAAGCCAAGGAAAGGGCATATAAGGTAGCAAAAGTGAGTGGGAAGTTGGATGATTGTTTTAAAACCCAACAGAAGGCAACTAAGAAGATATTAGAAGGGAAAAGATGAAATATGAAGGCAAACTAGCCAACAAAATAAAGCAGGATACCAAAAGTTTTTTTTAGTTATACAAAGAGTAAAACGGAGGTGAGAGTTGATATTGGACAACTGAAAAGTGATGCTGGTGAAGTAGTAATGGGGGATAAAGAAATTGCAGATGAATTTAATGGGTACTTTACATCAGTCTTCACTGTTGAAGAAACTAGCAGTGTGCTAGAGGTCATTGAGTGTTTGGAAGCAGGAGTGAGTACCATTGCTATTGGAAAGGTAAAAGTGCTAGGCAAGCTGAAAGGTCTTAAGGTGGATAAGTCACCTGGACCAGGTGGACTACATCCCAGAGTCCTGAGAGAGGTTGCTGAAGAGATAATGTATGCATTGGTCATGAATCACTTGATTCTGGCATGGTCCTGGAAGACTGGAAGATTGCAAATGTCACTCACTCTTTAAGAAGAGAAGAAGGCAAAAGAAAGGAAAATTATAGGCAAGTTAACCTAATTTCGGTGGTTGGGAAAGTGTTGGAGTCTATTATTAAGGATGGGGTTTTGGGGTACTTGGAGACTAATGATAAAATAAGTCAAAGTCAGCATGATTTCTGTAAAGGGAGATCTTGCCTGACAAATCTATTAAAGTGCTTCAAGGACGTAACAAGCAGGGTGGACAAAGGAGAGGCAGTGGATGTCATTTACTTGGATTATCAGAAGACATTTGACAAGGTGCCACACATGAGACTGCTTAACGACATGAAATGCTATGGTATTACAAGAAAGATACTGGCATGGATAGAGGAATGGCTGACAGGCAGGAGACAGTGAGTGGAAATAAAAGGGGCCTTTGCTTGTTGCTTGCCAGTGATTAGTGATCACTGGGTCAGTATTGGGACCGCTACTTTTCGCATTGTTTGTCAGTGATTTGGATAATGAAATTGATGGCTTTGTGGCAGCATTTGTGGATGATACGAAGATAGGTGGAGGGGTAGGTAGTGCTGAGGAAGCAAGATGATTGCAGCAGGACCTGGACAAATTGGAAGAATGGGCAAAATAAGTGGCGGATGGAATACAGTGTTGGGAAATGTATAATAATGTGTTTTGGTAGAAGGAGCAATAGTGCAGACTACTATCTAAGTGGGGAGAAGGTTCAAAGGTTAGAGGTGCAGAGGGACTTGGGAATCCTCGTGCAAGACTCCGGGAAGGTTAATTTACAGGTTGAGTCTGTGGTAGTCATAGACATACTTTATTGATCCCGGGGGAAATTGGTTTTATATTGGTTTAATAAATAGTAATAGAACCATAAGTAGTTAAATAGTAATATGTAAATTATGCCAGTAAATTATGAAATAAGTCCAGGAGCAGCCTATTGGTTCAGGGTGTCTGACCCCGCCAAGGGAGAAGTTGTAAAGTTTGATGGCCACAGGCAGGAATGACTTCCTATGACACTCTGTGCTGCATCTCGGTGGAATGAGTCTCTGGCTGAATGTATTCCTGTGCCCACCCAGTGCATTTTGTAGTGGATGGGAGACATTGACCAAGATGGCATGCAACTTAGACAACATCCTCTTTTCAGACACCACCGTCAGAGAGTCCAGTTCCATCCCCACAACATCACTGGCCTTACGAATGAGTTTGTTGATTCTGTTGGTGTCTGCTACCCTCAGCCTGCTGCCCCAGCACACAACAGCAAACATGATAGCACTGGCCACCACAGACTCGTAGAACATCCTCAGCATCGTCCGGCAGATGTTAAAGGACCTCAGTCTCCTCAGGAAATAGAGACGGCTCTGACCCTTCTTGTAGACAGCCTCAGTGTTCTTTGACCAGTCCAGTTTATTGTCAATTCGTATCCCCAGGTATTTGTAATCCTCCACCATGTCCACACTGACCCCCTGGATGGAAACAGGGGTCATCGGTACCTTAGCTCTCCTCAGGTCTACCACCAGCTCCTTAGTCTTTTTCACATTAAGCTGCAGATAATTCTGCTCACACCATGTGACAAAGTTTCCTACCGTAGCCTTGTACTCAGCCTCATCTCCCTTGCTGATGCATCCAGCTATGGCAGAGTCATCCAAAAATTTCTGAAGATGACAAGACTCTGTGCAGTAGTTGAAGTCCGAGGTATAAGTGGTGAAGAGAAAGGGAGACAAGACAGTCCCCTGTGGAGCCCCAGTGCTGCTGATCACTCTGTCAGACACACAGTGTTGCAAGCACACGTACTGTGGTCTGCCAGTCAGGTAATCAAGAATCCATGATACCAGGGAAGCATCCACCTGCATCGCTGTCAGCTTCTTCCCCAGCAGAGCAGGGCGGATGGTGTTGAACGCACTGGAGAAGTCAAAAAACATGACCCTCACAGTGTTCGCTGGCTTGTCCAGGTGGGCGTAGACACGGTTCAGCAGGTAGACGATGGCATCCTCAACTCCTAGTCGGGGCTGGTAGGCGAACTGGAGGGGATCTAAGTGTGGCCTGGCCATAGGCCGGAGCAGCTCCAGAACAAGTCTGTCCAGGGTCTTCATGATGTGGGAGGTCAGTGCCACCGGTCTGTAGTCATTGAGGCCGCTGGGGCGCGGCGTCTTCGGCACAGGGACAAGGCAGGACGTCTTCCACAGCACAGGAACCCTCCGGAGCCTCAGGCTCAGGTTGAATACATGGCGAAGTACTCCACATAGCTGAGGGGCACAGGCTTTGAGCACCCTGGTACTGACACCATCCAGTCCTGCAGCCTTGCTTGGGTTGAGACGTTTCAGCTGTCTTCTCACCTGTTCAGCTGCGAAGCCCACCATGGTGGTTTCATGTGGGGAAGGGGTATAGTCATGAGAGCAGGGTGGGGGACTGTGAGGAGGGGTAGGAGGGGAGAGTGGAATATGTGTTGGTTGGGGGCCGACAACAGATGGCTCATGTGGGGGATGGGCAGGGGTCACAATGTCAAATCTGTTAAAGAACAGGTTAAGTTCGTTGGCTCTGTCCACACTGCCTTCAGCTCCTCTATTGCTAGTTTGCCGGAACCCAGTGATGGTCCTCATCCCCCTCTAGACCTCTCTCATGTTATTCTGCTGGAGTTTCCACTCGAGCTTCCTCCTGAACCTGTCTTTAGCCTCCCTGATCCTGGCTTTCAGGTCCCTCTGTATTGCCCTCAGCTCCTCCCTATTTCCATCTTTAAACGCCCTCTTTTTAGCATTCAGGATGTCCTTGATGTCCTTTGTCACCCATGGCTTGTTATTTGAATAACAAAGGACAGTTCTTGTCGGAACATTGCAGTCCACACAGAAGTTGATATAATCAGTGATGCACTCTGTGAGCCCATCAATATCCTCTCCATGTGGCTCACAGAGTGCCTGCCAGTCTGTCACCTCATAACAATCCTGGAGCGCCTCATAAGCCTCCTCCGACCATTTTCTCACTGTCCTCGAGGTTGCAGGTTTACTCTTCACCAGAGGCACGTAGCAGGGTTTTAGATGCACCAGGTTGTGATCTGACCTTCCCAGTGGGGAGAGGGGAGAGGAGCTGTATGCATCCTTAACGTTAGCGTACATCAAATCCAGAGTCCTCTCCCCTCTGGTTGTACAGCTCACATACTGCATGAAGTTGGGCAGTGTTCTAGCCATGGTAACCTGGTTGAAGTTACCCAAGATGGTAATGACGGCACTCGGGTGTTGGGTTTGTAATCTGGCTATGACGGTGTAAATGATGTTACACGCCGACGTCGGGTTGGCAGAGGGAGGGATGTACACAACAACCACAATTGCATGCGAGATTTCCCTTGGCAAATAATATGGCCGGAGTCCAACAGCAAAAAGATCAATATCCGGGCTACAGACACGTTCCTTGATCGTATAATATGCCCAGGATTGCCCCATCTGTTATTTACCAGAACCGCCAGCCCCCCTCCTTTACGCTTACCGGTCTCAGTGCAATTCTGGTCAGCTCGAACGGTCTGGAAGCCCTCTATGGAAACGCTTTGATCGGGTATGTCCTCGTGCAGCCACGTCTCAGTAAAGCACATGACACTGCTCTCCCGAAATGTTCTCTGACTCCTGACAAGCGCAGTCAGTTCGTCCATTTTATTCCCCAGTGATCTCACATTTCCCATGATGAGAGAGGGGAGACACGGCTTATAACTTCTCCATAAGCCTCTGTTGTCTCGACCCAGTCCTCTTCCCTCGCCTTTTCGATCCCCCTCTGCATCCTCTGTGTTTTCTCCAGATTTCAGCCGGGATGTCCGCTGCTCTGTTCGCTAAGCCGGCCGGCATGAGCACAATCAATTGGTCCCTGGAATAAACAATGCGGCCATCCTGCTGCCACACTAATAAGACGTCCAAACGTAACTAACTCCAGCGCTAAAAAAACAAGTAAAATTCTCTCCACCAGCATGTTAGAGAGGGTGCAGCTTCAACGTGTTACCATGAGAAAAAAAACAAATAACTAAGTTAAAAAGTTTAAAAGTAAGACTCTACGGAGCGACTGTAACAGGCTGCATGCACGACCGGCGCATGCGCGGTAAAGAAGGCAAATGCAATGTTGGCATTTATTTCAAGGGGTATAGAATATAAAACCAAGGAGATAATGCTAAACCTTTATAAGACAATAGTCAGGCAGCGCTTGGAGTGTTCTCAACAGTTTTGGGCCCCATATCTCAAAGGATGTGTCGTCACTGGAGACAGTCCAGAGGAGGTTCATGAGGATGATTCTGGGAATGAAGGGATTAACATATGAGGAGCATTTGGTAGCTTTGGGCCTGTACTCACTGGAGTTTAGAAGAATGCAGGCGGGGGGGCGGTCTCATTGAACCCTACCAAAGGCCGTTTGAGGATGAGGGGTGACCTGATAGAGGTGTACAAGATAATGAGAGGCATTGATCATGTGGATAGTCAGAACCTTTTCCCCAGGGCTGAAATGGCTCGCACGAGAGGGCATAGTTTTAAGGTGCTTGGAAGTAGGTACAGAGGAGATGTCGGGGTAAGTTTTTTACGCAGAGAGTGGTAAGTGCGTGGAATGGGCTGCCAGCGACGGTGGTGGAGGTGGAAACGATAGAGTCTTTTAAGAAACTCCTGGATGGCTACGTGGAGCTTAGAAAAGTAGAGGGCTATGGGTAAAGCCTAGGTAGTTCTAAGGTAGGGCACAGCTTTTTGGGCTGAAAGGCCTGTATTGTGCTGTAGGTTTTCTATGTTTCTATGAATGTTGGAAGGACTAGATAGGGTGGATGTGGCGAGGATGTTTCCTGTGGTGGAGGTATACAGAACTAGAGGGCACAGCCTCAGAATTGAGGGGTAACCTTTTAGAACAGAGATGATGAGGATTTGTTTTTAGCCAGAGAATAGTAAATCTGTGGAATGCTCTGCCACAGTCTGCAGTGGAGACCAAGTCCTTGGGTATATTTAAAGTGGAAGTTTATTGTTTCCTGATTGGTCAGAGCAACAGAATATGGCAAGAAGGCAGGTGTTTGAGGTTGAATGGGATCTGGGATCAGCCATGATGGAATGGTAGAACAGACTTGATGGGCTGAATGGCCTAATACTGCTACTGTATCTTATGGATATTTTCTTAAGAAAGGATGAAAATGATCCTTTGATCCATCTCATCTGTGTCAGCTAACATGCCCATTTAAACAAATAACATTTGCCCAGTTTTGACCCATACCCCTCTCAACCTTTCATATCCATTTACCTGTCCAAATAGATGTTAAATGTTGTTATTATACCTGCCTTAACCACTTCCATTGGCAGCTTGTTCCATAAGCTATATGGACCACCTTCTGTGTGGAAAATGTTGTCTCTCAGGTTCTTATTAATGTTCCTCCCTCTTACTTTATTCAGATGTTTACCTTGTCTTAGAGGAATATGTGCATGTATTCCTCAAAAATACCCGCAGGTCGTTCAGTAGCTTGGTGCACAGTTGTGGGCAAAACAGTGTTGGTGTCAAGCTATTCTTCCAAAGAATATTTTATGCTGGTCAGTAAGTACATTGTTAGCTACTTGGAGGGCAATAAATCTTAGTGAGGTTTAATTGCAGGATGTAGTAATTTATTCAGTTCTTTATTGCCTGACTGAGTTATAGACAGCAGAGCTTCAGTCAAACCGTTTCTTATTAGAATATACTGAAGCTGATGCAATCATGGAAGGCAGCTTCAATTAATCTGCAGAATAAATCAGGATCCTGATTAAACAGCGTGAACTGAAATTGGTCCAAAAGTGACACGTCTGTTTTAAAGTTGAATTGTGGATTGAATTCTACAATATTTCCTCTGAAGTGGCATTTCAAATATGTAGATAACTGAAATAAAAATATAACTGATTTTTTTCTTCTTGCAGACTTTTCTTCATGTGGTACTTTTTGAGGTACCATGGGGGCCTCACAACTGAAGTATCTTTGAAAAGTAATGACTGATAGAATGTGAGAAAGCAAAGCAGATAGCTCACAATTAGCATTGTTCCATGTGACATCAAGGGAGAGGAAAACCACTTTTGGTGCAGATGGTTGAGAAGTGACACACTGTATAAACCCTTCTGCTCCCCATTTTGAGCCTTTAAGAGTCCAATGTCAAATGGGTCTGATACTTCTTATCTTAATTTCCAATTATCTCAATGCCACACAAAAATCTACTATTGTTCAACGCAAAACTGGTGCTTTCATTCAGTCTGTAGAAATTTCTGGTATGGTGAATAGTTCACTTAACAGTGAATATGTAATAGCGATTATGTGGCATCAAACATGCAGAAAGAGAAGTAAGAATCTGCTCCACCGTTCTTTATGATGATGGCTGGTCCATACTGTATATGGTCTCCAAACTACTTTTCTCTCGACTCCATTTTAATTCAAATTCCTGCCACCCACTAGGCATTCTATTCATCAAGAGCAAGGAGGAGGCAACATTTGTGTGGAGGCAGATGTTTTGAGGATGGTCCAAAATGAGTATTTTTCTTTGTAATTTACTAAGCAGAAGGATGTGGAAGATAGTGGGATCAGTGTGAAGTGTGCTAATATGCTTGGGCATTTTGAGATAAAGGGGATAGTGTAGGATGTTAAAGTGGATTAGTCCTTCAAGCCTGAGGGTATATACCCCAGGTTATTGAGAGGTATGAGATTTACTGAGACTTTACTAAGATAATTTTGTCCCTCTAGCCACATATGAGGTCCCAGAGGACTGGTGAGTAGTCAATGTGGTTGCATTGTTCAAGAGGAGAAATTGGGATAACCCTGGAAATTATAGACCAATGAGTTTCATATCAGTGGTAGGAAAGCTTTTGGAGAGGATTTGTGAAGATAGGATTTAATTAGGGACAGTCAGCATGGCTTTGTGCAGAGGATATTTTACTAACAAGTTTTTTTAGGAGGTGATTAATGAAGGTAAGTTTGAGAATGTTGTCTGCATGGGCTTTGGTAAAGCATTTGACAGGGTCCCCCATGGAAGGCTTATGTAGAAGATTAAGATGCAAGGGATGCAGAAATAGCTTTCTCATTGAAGACAAAGGGTAGCGGTTGATAAGATTTATTGTGGCTAGAGATAAGTGATTAGTAGTGTTCTGCAGGGATGCTATTCGGACCTTTGCCTTTGTGTGTGTGTATATGTGTGTGTGTGTATGTATGTGTGTGTGTGTGTGTATATATATATATATAAAAAATATGTATGTGTATATATGTATGTATGTAGAGACAGACAGACAGACCGACCCCCCCCCACCCCCGTAAGTATCTAATCACAAATCATGTGGCAGCAACTCAATGTATAAAAGCATGCAGGCATGGTCAAGAGCTTGAGTGGTTCAGGACAGACATCAGAATGGGGAAGAAATGTGTGACAGGGTCAGCATCTTTAAATTCCTCAGTATTATCGTTTCAGAGGATCTGTCCTGGGTCTATCACTTAGTGCTATTATGAAAAAATATGACATTGTCTCTACTTAAAAGTTTGTGCAGATTTGGCATGTTAGCTAAAATTTTGACAAACTTTTATAGATGTGAGGTGGAGAGTATATTGACTGGTTGCATCACAGCCTGGCATGTGCCAATGCCCTTGAACAGAAAAGCCTGCAAGAAGTTGTGGATACAACCGGGTCCATCACGAGCAAAGCTCTCCTCAGCACTGAGCACATCTGCAAGGAGTTCTGTCACAGGAAAGCAGCATTCATCATCGAGGACCTCACCATCCAGGCCATGCTCTCTGCTCAGGATGAAGGTACAGGAGCCTCAGGACCCACATCACCAGGTTCAGAAATAGTCATTACCCCTCCGCTATCCAGGCACTTGAACCAGAGGGGATAACTTCACTCAAATTTACTCACCCCATCATTGAACTGTTCCCACAATCTATGGACTCTCTATCTAATGTTCTCTATTTGTTATTTTTTTTTATTATTATTTCACTTTTTTTCATTTTGTATTTGCAGAGTTTGTTGTCTTTACACATTGATTGTCTGCCCTGTGGGATGCTGTCTTTCATTCTATTGTGTTTCTTGTATTTACTGTGAATGCCCACAAGAAAATGAATCACAGAGTTATATATGGTGACGTATGTATTTTGATAATAAATTTACTTTGAACTTTGATCTAAGTGACTTTGACCATGGAATAATTGTTGGTGCCATACAGGGTTGTTTGAGTATCTCAGAAACTGCTGATCTCCTGGGAATTTCACGCAATAGTCTCTAGAGTTTACAGAGAATTGCGCAAAAAAAACGAAAACCAGTGAGTGATAGTTCTGTGAGCAAAAACTCATTGTTGGTGAATGGTCAGAGGAGAGTAGCCAGATTAACTCAAGCTGACAGGAAGGCAACAGCAACTCAAATAACAATTGGTTACAGCAGTAGTGTGCAGAAGAGCTTCTCTGAATGCGTAACACATTGAACCTCGAAGTGGATGGGCTACGGCAGCGTAAGACCACGAACATAATCAGTGGCCACTGAGTGTAGAACATATGCAGATATGGGCAGAGAAATGGCAGATGGAGCTTAATCCAGCCAAGTGTGAAGTGATGCACTGTAAGGGGACAGTACACAAGAATGTTAACAGTGCTGACATACAAAGGTATTTGGGGTCCCAGTCCATATCTCACTGAAAGATACTGCACAGTAGATGGGGTGTAAAAATGCGTATGACATGCTTGCCATTATCAGTAGAGGTTCTGAGGTTGAGCTGGGAAGTTTTGTTGCCCCTTTATCAGATTAATGTTAGGCTGTATCTAGAGTATTGAATTCAATTTGATTAAATTTCAGTCACCCTATTATAGGAAAAATGTCAAGGATTTGGAGAGGGTGCAGATGAGATTTGTGAGATATTGCCTGGATTAGAGGAGAGGCTGAGCAAACTCGGTTGTTTTTTCTGCGCAGTGAAGGCAGAGGGCTGGTCTGGTAGAAGTTATAAGATTGAGAGGTATCTGTACGTAATGAAGTGGCCCCTGAGTGTATGTTCATGGTCCTTTGCTGCAATCCATCTGCCTTGGGGTTCGGTGTGGTGTCCACTCAGATGCTGTCCTGTACACTGCTGTTATTTAAGTTACTGTCGCCCTCCTGTCAGCTTGAACCAGTCTGGCCATTCTCCTCTGACTGCTTTCATTAACAAGGCATTTTTGCCCAGGGAACTGTCTCTCACCGAATGTTTTTTTGTTGCTTGTTTTGTGCACCATTCTCCGTTAACTCCTGAAGCTGTTGTACTTGAAAATCCCAGATCAGTTTGAGATATTCAAACCTACCTGTCTGGCACCAACAATAATTCCACAGCAACGTCACTTATGTCACATTTCTTCCCCGTTCTGATATTTGATCTGAACGACAACTGAAACTCTTGAACACGTCTGCATCCTTTTATGTGTTGAGTTGCTGCCACGTGATTGGCTGATGAATGTGCAGAGAATGAAGGGATATAATTAGTTCAGCACAGTATCGTACCCTGAAGGGCTGCACTGTCCTGTGTCCTGTCTCCTCCACATTTTCTTTAGTAAGGGCATTAAAGGTTATGGGGTGAAGGCAGCAGAATCGGGTCGTGGGAAAATAAATCAGTAGGACTGAATGGTGGAGCAGGGCAGTAGGCTGAATGGCCTAATTCTGCTTCTACGTCTAATGGTCCACCTAAAATAACTGAACATGTAGATCTATGGCCTAGACAGTTCTAGAGTTATGACCCTCAGAAGTCATAACTCAATGCAAATTTAGAATTTAAATAGCAAAAGGTGGCAGCATGCTGTTTTGCAGAGGTTTGGGAGTGCTGGTGTCTGAACTGTAAGATGTTAGTTTGCAACAGTCAAGAAAGCAAGTGGAATGTTGGTTGGCCTTCGTTGCCAGAGGGATTGCATTTTAGAGCAGGAAGGCTATGCTGCACCTGGAGTACTTTATGCAGCTCTGATCTTGAGAAAAAATATGCAGTGAATGCTAGTTAATTGGGACACATTGGGATCAGTGGATTTTGGCTCAATTAAGTGGCTATCCCAATATGCCAAAGTTTCACAGAAATAGTTTAAAAGATGTACAAAAAAAAAACAAATTATATACTTGACATTCAGAACATATTGGAAACTACCAATACTACAGTACTATAAAACTATTCATTTCAAGTACTACCAATGGAGGAATTCATCCATGTCTTGCTGTTTTGACTGTAAATGAACAAAATCAGCGTAGACACCTTGTGCAGATAATGGACTGCCTTCGTACAATGCTGTTGATAATTGCATCCCCCAAATCTTTATTTTTGTTGTAACATTCAAGATGATTGTTGATACCTTCAACTTTTTCGTAGTCACTAACTTGTAGAAGTAGTGAAATCATTTCATTTTCGCTCCCGGCTGTTTCTGGCATCTCGAAACCGGAATGCTTGAAGCCAGAAGTGCACACATCTGGTGCTGGTTAGAAACTGGCAAAAGTCTCTTGTCCCAATTAAGAGGCATAGTGTCCTAAATAAACAAAGGGAATCCCAACGACTTTCTCCATTAGTTTTTGTACATTAAGAGTTGGCCCAAGTAAACAGCTGTCCCAATTAACCAATGGCACAATTAACGGAATGTACTGTACTGGCTTTGGAGTCAGTACAGAGGAGGATTACCAGGCTGATTCCATAGATGAGGGGTTTGCCCTTTGAATGGAGGTTGAGTTTCCTGACATTGTATTCACTGGAATACAGAAGAACGAAAGGGGATTTTATAGAAACATATAACATTATGAAAGGGATAGATAAGATAGAGGTAGGAAAATTGTTTCCACTGGTAGGTGAGACTAGAACTAGTAGACATAGCATCAAGATTTGGCGGTGCAGGTTTAGAATGGAGATGAGGCGAAACAGTTTTTCACAGAGTAGTGAATCTGTGGAATTCACTGCCCAAGGAATCAGTAGAGGCTACTTCATCAAATATATTTAAGACACAGATTGCTTTTTGCATGTTAGGGCAATTAAGGGTTATGGGGAAAAGGCAGGTAGGTGGAGCTGAGTCTACAGCCAGATCTGCCGTGACCTTATTGAATGGCAGAGCGTGCTCAATGGGCCAGATCGCTTCCTCCTATTTCTTACTTTCTTGTATATCCCACCTTAAATTTGGAGTCCAAGTACTCCAGGTAGGTCTCACCAACATATTGAAAAATTGCATCAAAGTTTCCCTGCTTTCATACTCTGCATTCCTTGCAATAATTGCCAATATTCCATTCGTTTTCCTAATTACCTGTTGTTGTTGCATCTATATGCTAATTTTTATTTTGTTTCATGTGCTAGTATCCCCAGATCCCTTCGTACTACAATGTTTTATCATGTTAATTTAAATAATTTGTTTTTCATTCTTCCACCTATGAATAACTTCACATTTTCTCACAAAATCACTCAATTTGCCAGTTTCTCAACCACTCAACTTTTTTTTCTATCACTTTTGGAGACGCCTTGCAATGTGCTAATGGATCTATCTGCAAATTTGGCTACAGTACAGGTAGTAAATAATTGAAGCCCCAGCATTGATGTCCATAGTACCCCTTCAGTTACAGAATACCAGCTTGAAAGGACCAGTTACTCTGACTGTTTTCTAATAGCCAATTCCTGACAATATACATACTCTCCCAATCCTCTAAATAATTATGATAGGATTCTGGGAACGAATTATTTCCTAAGGTCAAAAATTATTGTAAAAGTAGCAAAGTCACTTAAAGCATAATTATTTGCCAGCAAATGCAACAGCTCGGGGCCATTAATTGCAAAGCTGTTGTCAAAGGTGAACTGCTGCACTATTAACTTCTTAAACACCCCCATCAGCTGCATCATGTGTCACAATACAAAATGAACTTGCCATTTTAAACCAAATCATTTAAAGTGTTTTAAGTTGACAGCTGTTAGCTGTTGTCAGCCAATCCTTTTGGCAGTGACAGATAACTCCTACGAATATAATATTTTATTCTTTTGGATTTGGTTGTTAGGGATTTAAAAAGTGCAGCCTTTTATCAATTCTGCTTTTTTTCCTTTTATCTCCCAATATCAAACTTGCTTTCCCTTCTGTATCAAATGATATTGAATTTAGAATTATAACTTGATTAGACTATTTCATTTTATTTGATGCGTTTCATTTCACACTTACTCAAGCTGCTTTGTTTACAGAAATGCAGAATGTCTATTCATTCAGCTTCCACTTGCCCTATAGGAAGGGGGAAATACAGTTTCCAACTATGAAGCTAACATTCAAGCTTAAACAGCTAACTGAAATTTTGGGGCTGCAATTTATTGAAGATGTGGTACTGTAATTTCTGAAAGTCAAAGTCACTTGAATGTTTCTCTGTTTGCCAATGTCACTTTAGGTAAATACAATTTCTAATAATCCTTAGACATAAAATAGTCACACATTCTTGCAAACCGCTAAATTTGGAATATTTATTGTATATTTTAAGTCAGCAATCTAAAGAGTCATATGTAATATCAGCATGCTGAAATTTTCATTTAAGTGCTTCTACAAATGTGTTCAGATTTTGGTAAACAAACTTTGCAATCAAACAAGCTGCTATTTAATGGTGTAGGCAGTAGATCTACCTCATGAGGTCAGGAACTTGGGTTCAGTCCTGACCTCTGGTGATGTCTCTGTGGAGTGTACATGTTTTAGAAACACAGAAAACCTACAGCACAATACAGGTCCTTCGGCCCACAAAGCTGTGCTGAACATGCCCCTACCTTAGAACTACCTAGGCTTTGTCCATAGCCCTCTATTTTTCAAAGCTCCATGTAGGTGTCCAGGAGTCTCTTAAAAGACCCTATCGTATCCACCTCCACCCTGCTGCTGGCCGCCCATTCCACGCATTCACCACTCCCTGCGTTTTAAAAAAAAATAATAATTTACCCTTGACGTCTCCTCTGTACCTACTTCCAAGCACCTTAAAACTATGCCCTCTCGTGCTAGCCATTTCAGCCCTGGGGAAAAGCCTCTGACTATCCACACGATCAATACTTCTCAATATTTGTACACCTCTATCAGGTCACTTCTCATCCTCCGTTTTCCCTGTGACCATTTGGGTTTGCTCTGTGCAATCTGGTTTCCTCTGACATTCAAACGCCTGTAAGTTGTCCCTGAAGGCAAGTAGTAAAAAAAAAATCTAGTGGGAGTTGTTGGGAACATGAGTATACAATGGGATTAGAATAAGTGGAATCTTAAGGTGGGCATAAACTCAGTAGGGAAAAACACCTGTTTCTGTGCTTTCTAACTGACTAACTAAAGCTCCTCAGAAATCTGCAAGCAATTGGGCTAAATAATTAGACCTAAGAGCTCGAAGTACGTGATTGCAAGAATTGAAAATGTGATTGTCTGTTACTCATCTCCTGCATCTTTGAACAGGTTCATTTTCTGTTCTATTAAGGGATTATTGTGCTTTTTTATGCTTTCAGGCTTTTATTTAATTGCTGTGATGTATTCAAATGGGCATTCTTTATACAGTTTTTGAAATTAATAGTAAATAACTTTAAATGAAGCAAACAACAGGAATTCTGCAGATGCTGGAAATTCAAGCAACACACATCAAAGTTGCTGGTGAACGCAGCAGGCCAGGCAGCATCTCTAGGAAGAGGCGCAGTCGACGTTTCAGGCCGAGACCCTTCGTCAGGACTAACTGAAGGAAGAGTGAGTAAGGGACTTGAAAGTTGGAGGGGGAGGGGGAGGGATGGAGCCAAGAGCTGGACAGGTGATAGGCAAAAGGGATACGAGAGGATCATGGGACAGGAGGTCTGGGAAGAAAGGCGGGGGGGGGGAACCCAGAGGATGTGCAAGGGGCAAATTCAGAGGGACAGAGGGAGAAAAAGGGGAGTGAGAGAAAGAATGTGTGTATAAAAATAAGTAACAGATGGGGTACGGGGGTAGGTGGGGCATTAGTGGAAGCTAGAGAAGTCGATGTTCATGCCATCAGGTTGGAGGCTACCCAGACGGAATATAAGATGTTGTTCCTCCAACCTGAGTGTGGCTTCATCTTCCTCCCTTACCACCATTCAGGGCCCCAAACAGTCCTTCCAGGTGAGATGACACTTCACGTGTGAGTCAGCTGGGGTGATATACTGCGTCCGGTGCTCCCGATGTGGCCTTTTATATATTGGCGAGACCCGACGCAGACTGGGAGACCGCTTTGCTGAACATCTACGCTCTGTCCGCCAGAGAAAGCAGGATCTCCCAGTGGCCACACATTTTAATTCCACATCCCATTGGCATTCTGACATGTCTATCCACGGCCTCCTCTACTGTAAAGATGAAGCCACACTCAGGTTGGAGGAACAACACCTTATATTCCGTCTGGGTAGCCTCCAACCTGATGGCATGAACATCGATTCATGAACTTCTGCTAATGCCCCACCTCCCCCTCGTACCCCATCTGTTACTTATTTTTATACACACATTCTTTCTCTCACTCTCCTTTTTCTCCCTCTGGCCCTCTGAATTTGCCCCTTGCCATCCTCTGGTTCCCCCACCCCCCTGTCTTTCTTCCCGGACCTCCTGTCCCATGATCCTCTCGTATCCCTTTTGCCTATCACCTGTCCAGCTCTTGGCTCCATCCCTCCCCCTCCTGTCTTCTCCTATCATTTTGGATCTCCTCCTCCCCCTCCCACTTTCAAATCTCTTACTAACTCTTCCTTCAGTTAGTCCTGACGAAGGATCTCGGCCTGAAACGTCGACTGCGCCTCTTCCTAGAGATGCTGCCTGGCCTGCTGCGTTCACCAGCAAATTTAAATGAAGCAGATAGGATGTTCTAAATCTTGAGATTTTTTTTCACTCCTTTACTTTCACCTTGGTATGATTTGACTTTAGCATATTAACCTTTAGCCAGTAAGTTCTTTGTACATGATACCAAAAATCATATGTCAGAGTTTTGGGTAGTCAATTTGACAAACTATAAAGCAGTTTGGGATAGTACATGAAGGGTACTTGTAGAAAATGCTAAAATCACTAGCAAATCAATGTCCCTGTTTGGAAGATGAAGTACCTTCAGATTTTATGTTGTTTGTACTTTGATCTTCAGTATAAGATTTCTCTTTAATTTTATCCTTTACATCAAGCCCAGTGAATTGAGTCATTTTCAATCTGCAGATCACTGCTAGTCCATTTAGTAATGTTATATGTTTCCCTCCTGTTCAGCCATCTTGGCTAACGGATATCTGAAAGCTGGTGTCATCAAAACAGGGTTATTTTCTCTTTCAAAACTCTTGTTTGCATCTTGGTATTTTGTGTACATATTGTAGGTGTATACTAAAACATGAAAAAATTGGTGTGGTTTAATATTTTAAAGTTTTCTTTACTCCAGCTTCAGTACCACAAAATACTGATTTGTATGAACAAATAATTATATGGCTTAAAAAGAGAAAAGTGAAGACTTGAAATCCAACTTAAATGATAGAAATCAAAGTTCAAAGTAAATTTATTATCAAAGTACATATATGTTACTATATACAACCCTGAGATTAATTTTCTTGTGGGCATACTCAAAAGATTGATCTTAGAATAATAACCGTAATAGAATCATAGAATAGAACCGCACCAACTTGGACATTCAATTAGAGTGCAGGGGATGACAAACTGCAAATACAAAAAGAAAAATAATAATAAATAAAGCAATAAGTATATAGAGTATGAGGTGAGCCCTTAGATTGTGGGAATATTTCAGCGATGGGGCAAGTGAAGTGGAGTTATACACTAATCATAAGGAAAATTGATTATAATTTTAGAATGGAATTAACTTTTGTTTATGATTTAGCATTAAATGTTGTTATGCTTGCCCGACACCGGCCCCCTAGGCCTGAGTCGACGTAGTAGTAGTTGTTACAGGGAACAAAAACGTAACAGAAAAGTTTGCACAGTAGACATGCTGCAGATACCAGTTACTTTTCACACTGAGGCAATAGAAGGTCATTTACCTGGACCATCCTGCTTTGGCAAAACAGATATCCCATTGACATCCCCAATCTTTCAGACTAATATTTCAGCTCATAGATAAATTCAGTAATCTGTACTGTATAAATGAATTATTCTTTATATCTACCATATTGTGAACTACATAATATAGTAAGAATTTTATGTCATATTGGAATAACATCACACCTTTTAATTCAGCATTAAATGTGCTGCTATGAGGAATGAGAAAGGAAATCAAAAAAGTTCACAGGGGAAAACCATTAAAAGATTCTTTAGGTTGTTTTTGCCTCTGCTAAAAATATGGTGAAATAATTGAAGGATTCTCTTTTGTTAGGTAGCAGCTCTGTTGCAGAGTTTTTCCGAATTATGAATAGACAGTTCACAGTTCACGAATGGAATACCATCAATATGGCAGGTGATGAATGGTCACAACTGGACATGTTTCACAGATACTGGGTATGTTTCATTTAAGTAACAAAATAGCCAATTTCAACACAAATAGCTGAAAATATGTTTCCAAGTTTTGCAATGATGATACAATATACAGTACTGTGCAAAAGACTTGGGCACTCTAGATTTTTTATAATAATTTTGTTTTGGATGTTTATTTTCATCTTCTGCATTAGTGTGTCAATAGAAAAGTGCAAATTTTAAATTCTCAAACATTCATTTTTTGAATAATACGTTAATAATGATACGGGGAAATTTTTGTATTTTGTTAAAGTAGCACATTAAGTAATAGACCACTTTTCAAATTAAAAACTTGATAACCTTGTTATACAGCCCAGTGCACAACTAAACAAAGATGGCGAACAGGTGCTAATGATCAATGACAAAACAAGTTGAATGAACTGAACTGATTAACTGAAACAAGTGTAGAAGGAATCAGCAGTGTGAAGGACAACCTAATTAAAATGTGAGGGTGTGGTAGATTTGACAGTTTAGCCTTCAAATCATCAGATCTTACACCTGCGCAAGAGTGAGCAAATGGAAATGAGAGGACATACAGGAGCAAGATTACCAGCTAGTTGAGTGATGTCGCAGCAACAACCTTGAGCTCAGTGTCAGTAAGACGAAAGAGCTGATTGTGAACCAGGAAGGGTAAGACGAGGGAACACAAACCAATCCTCATAGAGGGATCAGAAGTGGAGAGAGCAAGCAGTTGCAAGTTCCTGGGTGTCAAAATCTCAGAGGATCTAACTTGGTCTCAACATATCGATACAGCTAAAAGGAAGGCAAGGTAGTGGCTATATTTCATTAGGGGTTTGAGGAAATTTAGTTTGTCACCTAAAAGAAACCTCAAACTATAGCTGTACTGTGGAGAGTATTCTGACAGGCTGCATCACTGTCCGGTATGGGGCGGGGGGGGGGGGGGGCTACTGCACAGGACCGAAAGAAGCTACAAAAATTATTAAATTAGTCAGCTCCATCTTCAGTACTAGCCTCTGTTGTACCCAAGACATCTTCAAGGAGCAGTGACTCAAAAAGGTGGCATCCATTATTAAAGACCTCCATCACCAAAGACATGCCCTCTTCTCACTGTTACCATCAGGAAGGAGGTACAGAAGCCTGAAGGCACACGCTCAGCGATTCAGGAACAGCTTCTTCCTCTCAGCTATCCGATTCCTAAATGGACATTGAACCCATAAACACAACCTCACGTTTTTATATTATTTGTTTTGAACTTTTTTAATCTATTTAATATCCTGCCTGTACTTTAATTGATTAACTACTTTTTCTTTATATATTATCATGTATTGCACTGTACTGCTGCTGCTAAGTTAACAAATTTCACGACACAGACAGGTGATAATAAACGAGAAAGTCTGCAGATGCTGGAAATCCAAGCAACACAACACACACAAAATGGTGGAGAAACTCAGCAGGCCAGACAGCATCTATGAAAAAATGTACAGTCAACGTTTCCGGCCGAGACTCTTCGGGTCCTGCCAAAGTTCCTCCGGCGTTCCGGTGATGATGAACCTGATTCTCAAATTTCATGGTAGACAGGAGTTTCAAGGTGTGCTGTCAAAGCTTGTACATCAGACTGACACCCCTTCTAAATCAGAATAAGTCTAGCACTACTATCAGCTCTAAACTCATAGAAGCCACTCTGGAGTCTGGAGAAATCTTGTCAGAAGTGGTCTTCGTGGAAGAGTTGGTGTCAAAAAGCCATTCCTTCAAAATGGCAGCAAGTGCTCTAGACTGATGAGTCAAAATTTGAAATTTTTAGCTCAAACGAGAGACAGTTTGTCTGTAGAAAAGCTGGAGAATACTATATGGTTGAGTGTCTGCGGACAACAGTTAAGCGTAACAGATGTTCCCTGTAGGTTTTGGGCTGCATTTCTGCAAATGGAATTGGTGATCTGATCAGAGCTAATGATGCTGAGAAGTGCAAGCAGGTTCTCATCCATCATGCAATACCATCAGAGAGATATTTGATTGGTCCCAACTTCATTCTGCAGCAGGACATTGACCCCAAACACATGGCCAAGGTCATTAAAACGTATCTTCAGCATATAGAACAAGGAGTTCTGCAATGGATGGCATGGCCTCCACAGAGCCCTGATCTCATCATCATTGAGGCTGTGTCTGATTACCTGGAGAGACAGAAGCAAGTGAGACAGCTGCAGTCTGCAGAAGAACTGTGACAAGTTTTCCAAGAAGCTTGGAACAACCTACCAGCTTATAAAACTGCGCAACAGTTGTACCTAAAATAATTGATGCAGTTTTAAAGGTCAAGAGTAGTCACACCAAATATTGATTTAGTTTGTTACTGTTTACTTTCAGCGTATTTTAATTTTCACATGTTGATTGGAAATCCCATACTGCAAATGGGATAGAGTTTGTCAAATGTTTTCAGGAAAGTTTCCTGAATCAGTATGTAGAAGCCCCAATGAGACAATGTGTGATACTTGATGTGCTGTTAGGGAATGAGACAGGACAGATGGCAGAAGTTTATGTAGGGGAAGACTTGCAACTGTCATCACAGTGCCATTAGTTTCAAAGTAAATATACAAACAGATACAGTAGGTGTGCTTTGCGGGTTGAGATTCTAAATTGGAGAAAGGCCATTTTTGATGGTATCAGAAAGGATCTGGCAAGTGTGGATGGTTTTCTGGCAAAGACATAGTTGGTAAGTAGGAGGTCTTCAGAAGTGTAATTTTGAGAGTATAAATTCTGTATGTGCCTGTCAGAATAAAAGTTTTATAACAGGTTTAGGGAACCTTAGTTTCCAAGAGATATTGAGACCCTGGGTAAGAAAAAGAGGTGCATCATAGGTATAGGCAGGGAGGAACAAATGAAGTATGTGAGGAGAATAAGAAACGCAAGGGAACACTTGGAGAAATCAGGAAGACATGTAGTTGCCCTAGGATACAAAGTGGAGGACAATCCTAAGGGATTCTACCGATATGTTAAGAGCAAAAGGATTGGAAGGGACAAAATTGGTCCTCTGCAAGATTAGAATGGTAGTCTACGTGTGGAGCCAAAAGAGAAGGGGGAGATCTTAAATGGATTTTTTGCATCTATATTTACTCAAGTGTCGGACACAGATTCTATAAAAGTAAGGCAAAGCTGCAGCGAGGTCATGGACTCTATACAGATTAAGGAAGAGGAGATGTTTGCGGTCTTAAGGCAAATTAGGGTGAACAAATCCCCAAGGCCTGACAGGGTATTCCCTCGGAGCCTGTGGGAGGCAAGTGTAGAAATTACCAGGGCCTGGCAGAGATATTTAAGACATCCTTAGCGACATGAGAGGTACGAGAGAATTGGAGGATGGCTAATGTCCCACTGATTTTTTAAAAAAAAAGACTAAACAGAAACCAGGAAATCATAGCCCAGTGAGTCTGACATCACTTGTGGGAAAGTTATTGGAATGTATTCTAAGGGACCAGATATATAATGATTTGAATAGACTAGACAAGGAATGATTAAGGATAGTCGACATAGCTTTGTGTATGGTAGGTTGTGTCGAGGAAGTTACCAGGAAAGTGGATGAAGGCAAGACTGTGGATGTCCACACGGACTTCAGAAAGGCATTTGACAAGGCCCCACGTTGGAGGCTGGTCAAGATGGTTCAGTCGCTCCACATTCAGGATAAAATAGTAAATTGGATTAGAGGTTGGCTTTATGGGAGAAGCTAGAGAGTGGTAGTAGAGGGTTGCCTCTCTGACTGGAAGCCTGTGACTAGTGGTGTACCACAGGGATTGATGCTGGGTCCTTTGTTGTTTTATTTCTGTATCAATGATCTGGATGATGATGTGGTCAACTGGATCAACAAATTTGCGGGTGACACCAAGATTGGGGGTATAGTGGACAGTGAGGAGGGCTGTCACGGCTTGCAGAGGGATTGGCATCAGCTGGAAAAATAGTCTGAAAAATGGCAGATGGAATTCAATCCAGACAAGTGTGTTTGCCAACTTCTTGCAGCAAATTTTGATTTTTGCTTTGCTACATTCACAACCAAATCAAACTCAGAATAATTCAATTTGGAAATCAACACTAAGCTCTCTGCTTCTCCACTTGCCATTCTTTTCCAAGTCGGACAACATACATCGCTCCCTTTCATTTCACACCCCTTAAGCAATTTTTGGCCTGTATTACTACATTTATTTTTATGTACTTGTCATGTGCCTTCTGAAATTATTCCATAGATCTGCAAAATCTATATCGTCATTAATTTCTTCAAAATGGCTGACAATCATAGTTACTCTGCTATCCTTGATCAAAGTATGATTTATAAAGTCTGTTAATTATCACCATTCAAACTTAAATTTGAGTTTCCTCAGTTGACATTTAACTATCTAATTAGTCACTGTTTTATTCATCTGCCCTTTTTTAATTAGGGTAATTTGTTACAACTCTTCAGTGACAGTGTAAGACAGGCACATTTAGAAGGAGAGCAATCCTGTTCTACACCAGACTAATAGTAAAATGTTTATTGATTCCCCTGTGCTATACGTACCCCCGCCAAGATCAATTATGTTCAAAGACTATGATCGGCCACATCATACGACATGGCAAATAATGATGATCAGTACCCCTAGCCTTGTGCTGCATCCTATGTTTTAAGAACGTTGAACTTGGATGCCACATCAGGAATGGTGTCCATATCTCTTTGTCCTCTATTATGAGAAGAATATTTTATTTTTAAGCACCTTTTCCACTGGTTCTGCAAAGCATACTATCGGAACAGATGGTGTACATTTATCAAGAAACCCTGAACAAGCTCAATTTTTAGATAATTGAATGCTGTGGAGAGTCTTTAAAATTATGAAAGAATCGATGGGTATTCGTTGGAGAAAGCAAAATAAAGGGTGTTAATGCCATAAAGAATTCGGGGGAACGAACAGCAATCTGCCATAAGAAATGAGTAGTTCAGATGAAAAGCATTGATGCATTAACAGGAAAAGCTAGATGAGTATGTGACAATAAAACACTGGAAGAACAGACTAATGGAGTTAGAGGGAGGCATGTACGCAGAACGACTTGGTATGGAGGTGAATTTCTGAGTGTAGGATGTTCTGTACTATAGATTCTCTGGTTCAGCTTTTTTTCTCATGCTGCATATGACATGTAATTGTCAAGGAATTTGGTTACTTTGTTTATAATGATTACTAAAAGAAGTTGTTTTGCACTTTTGCACCAAGTTTGGTGACTATTGAATTTATTTTCTAGAGTTGAAACAAATCAAATTAAAATGCAATCTGATAGTTCCAATTCATTTCCAGACTTTGAAAGAAAGCTTTATAAAGGCAATCGGAGTTGGAATTGCATTTGATCTACAGAGGATTGAGTTCCATGTCTCACCATTACGTTTGGAAGAAGGCCAGATTTATAAGGAGACAATAATGTTTTTGGATGGAGAGCAGGAAGAGGACTGGGTGTTTGAGGTAAAATAACGTAACTTTAGTAGTAACCAGTATTAATTAAAATGCTCACTATTTGTGTCTACTAGCTCAACTTTCTTTTCCCTCATGCACTGTTTATTCAGTAGTTTGTAAGTGATACTTCTAAACTACATTTCATCTTTCTTTACTATCTGCAGCCATGCAGCTACCACCAGCTGTAGAAACAAGTGTAACTTTATTTCATCTAAACCTTGCTGCCTATATCCTATTCTACATCTTACACTCAATTCACTCTACTCACCAAGCCTATTGAGTCCTATTTTCCACGTAGTTTCTTCTTGCCCAATGCAAGTAATCTTTATCACCTCCCACAATTCACTACTTTGCTCTGCTCACTTCTGTTCTGTCATTTGTGAGGCAAAAGGAAATTGTATTTTTAATCATTCTGAACCTAAACTTACAAACTCCTCCTTTAAACCTACATGTTCAAAACTGCGTACAAATGTCTCACATTGTGAAAGATTTCAGTTACCCCTCTTATTACCTCATCAATGACAGCCATTCTTTCTCAGGAACTTTCAATAGAAAAAATTTCTAACTTTTTTATATCACAGACATTTTATAAATGCAAGTTGTCGTTAAAGTAGTACAGCATACACTTAGATACCGTATAACGCAACCCCGCATAGTGCTGATTTGCTACAGCAGTTAATTAATTTTTTATTAAAATCTTTTCAAATATTAACTCATTCTAAACAACACTTAAGGCCACCCTTACAGTAAACATTCATTCAGCCAATAAGAGCTCTGAGCCACTCACAACTAATCACGTATTGGTTCACGCTCTGCCTCCCCTGCGTGTGTAAGTGTTCTTGCTTCCTCGCCAAGTCATTCCGTTTCTTTCATCCATATTGTCTGGAAAACAGTCTACAACTTCCAGTGAGGCTAGTACATCACATCTATGATGTCTAGGAAAAGCATTAGCATGTATGTGAAACTGCAAGTGATATGACATTTGAAAGCTGGTGAGTGTCACGTTGATGTTGGCGCCTATTTGAAATCGGCTACATCGACAGTCAGAACAATTATGTAAAAAATGCAGACAAGATAAAAGCTTCTACAGCAATGACCTCAAAGCTATCATAAACAAAGGTGACTCATTCAAGGAGCCATTTGCTTGAAAAAATGAAAAATAGCCTAAGTATATGGATGGATGGTCAAACTCAATGAAACATGTTCCTGAAGCTGGTATTAATGGAAAAGGCAATAAGCATCTTCAATCATATTCAAGAAGAAAAGGAAGAAGATACGTCAGCAACATTCACAGCAAGCAGAGGTTGGTTGATAGATTTAACCAGCGCAGTAACCTCCATAGCATATGTATCTTTGGTGAAGCAGCTAGTGCAGACAGCAAGACCCTTAATAACAAAGAGCTTCAAGAATTGGCAGAGCATTGTATCCTGGGTGAATCTGAGGACATGGATGGGGAAGAGGAAACACAAGAAAGAAACCTCGCCACAAAATTCCTCAGCACCAGCATCACCACGAACACGCAAACCATCGATAATAACCCTGACTGGGAGCAAAGCAATAAGGCAAAGAGAGGTGTTCTCGACATGATTTCCTCCTCCCGAGAACTGCTTCATGAAGGGAAACATAAGCAAAGGCAGTCAATTCTCAATGCCTACTTGAAGAAGAACCCAGAGTTGGAGGAGGACCCACAGCCTGGTCCCTCCTCTAGGATGTAACCAACACCCACTTCCCTCCGCTGCTGCTGTGACATGTTACTGCTCCATTGGCGTACAGGTTAGGCCTATTTGCGTGTTTGTCACTCCACGAATTACTGTGCGTACATAAAATAATATATCATATATCTCGTCTTCGATTTAAACAAAAAAATCAGGCACACATGTCCATTTACGTAATGTTATAATGGCCCCGTATAGCGCTCCACCTCTGAGGAACACATCCTCAGCATTAAATTGTGCACAAATTGGCAAATTCCTTTGTGTAACACATAGAAGTAGATCTTAAAATCATCCTCATCTATAAGCAATCATGTCCAGTGATTAGCTACGTGAATACAAGTTACCAGTAATTTCTTTCTATCTTTCATATTTTTTAAAGGATTGAAATTATTTGAATTTTCTAAAACAGGCTGTTAGATGAAATTTGGAGACAAAAATAGTGCTGAGTAATCGAGCGGCGGTCTCATCAAGGCCTCGATAATTGCTGTAACCTCATTATCAAACCAAACAGACAATTCACTTTCCTGCATCTACATGTTGACTGTCAATTACTCAAGTACAAGGTCAATTTGGTCCCTTTAAACATCAACATTACAAAATCTTTACATAATTTACAAGAAATACTCTGCTTGTTTAGTGCAACACAATAGAAATGACATTTTCCATATTATATCGCATCTACCAATTCATTCAGCTTATCTTTAACCACTGAAATCCCTTCTATATCCTTCTCCAAACTCAAGCCCATAGTTTGATATCATCCACAAGCTTGGAAATGTGACATTTTGTTAAATTGTTGATAAAGGTTAATAGCTGAAAGCCCATCTTGCTTTTGCAGATATTACAGTAGGTCCAGAACTTAATTTCAACTGTGTCGGGCACAAGGAAAATTTACAGCCAAACAAAAATGCCTTAAATGTACAAGGAAAATAAAGCAAAGTAAAAATTTCAATAGCAGCCATCCCAAAATGACTAATCCATTTGAACAGTAGTTCTTTTAAAGTAAATTCACTACACTGATGTAGAACACTTTAGGAGCCAAATTTAGTGATATTTCCATGAAGCAAATGTACAAGGCATCAAATATTCACCAAGAAGTTTTACTTTGCATCTGTGGAAATTTTCTTTTTTCTGGCTATGAAATTCATATTAGGTTGAGAAATTGTCATTAATTTATTTGATATAATTATAAGAAAATCAGATCATTTAAAATCACATTTAGAATGTTCACTACAAATAAAATAATTTCTTTGAATCTTTGTGTCCTATATGGTGTTTTCATTTTTTTGTAAGTGTAAGTTTTATTTATTAACTTGAGTATTTCAAAGACATGTCCATGACTTTTCAAGCTATTGAAAATGCTATTGCACTATTTTCAAAGACTAGTCATTACTATTGTTCACCATGAACACCACTGCAAATATGATGCTTTTTTAAAAAGAATTTCCAAAGAAGCATTGAATTAAATGTTAAATGTCAGTTAATATTAGCTGCTGTAGTTCCCTGAGAAGCAGTTTTAAAAAATACACAAGCTTTCAAATAGATCCATCAAGTGTAAATGTGAAGCAGATTCTAAGCTTGTTGGTCAGTAACAGAAATAAAAACAGCTTGTTATTTGTAGAAGCACTTTACTTTTGTGAAGTGCCTCAAGACAGTGCACAGAAACACTTATATAACATTCAAGTTCAACAGAAATAAATTATTGCAGATGAACCAAAAGATAGCTTCAGAGGGAAGCTCTTGGGGAATACTTCAAAGAACAAAAGAAAACCAGCTGAGAGAGATTTGGGGAGGAAACTTCTTAACTCCCAATCTTGGCACTTGGAGGTATTGGTGGAGCAATTAAATTTGGGGGTGATCTGGAGTTGAAGGAATTTAGGTGTCATTCAGGATTATGAGAATAGAAGAGTTTAGAGAAAGGAACAAAGCCATGGAGGGATCTGAAAACATGTGAATTTTGAAACTGAGTTTGTGATTTACTCAACAATCACTAATGAGCATAAACTAATGCAAGAAAGCCTGAAATTTCTTTGTCATTCTGTGTTAATACTTTTGAAAGGCACCTGCCTGTTGTAACTAAATATAGCACTTCAATAGTATGGAATTAGTTGATTTTATTGCTATATCTAAATATTGCTAGCTCTAATTTATGAAATTGAATCTGCTGAAGCTAGGAGTATATTTCCGGCAGCACTCATTTATGTCACTGTATTGATAACAATTTAGAAGATTTGTCATTCTTTTAGTAACAAAGTTAATAAGCAGAATCCTAAGATTTTTAGGATGGGGGTGGGGGGACAATTAAGTCTGTCATATACCAATATACTGTAAGTGCCACCAGTTCAGCTGAAGATAACTAATTCAAAAACTTAATCCTTTACCTGCATGTCATTTGATTCTATTAATGTAATAAGTTAGATTTTATAAACTGTTATAAAATCTGTCTTAAAAGCAAATGGTCAGTGTATTCCACGTTTTAAACACATGATTAAAAAATTTCTGATCTTAAAATGATTCTTCCAGTGTTAAGAAATTACCTGTTCACTATTATTGATTTGCCATAAAATTGAACAAATACAATTTACTCTGCCAATATTTTGAATTGATTCTCACAAAACCACAATTAAGTTAATTTTAAGTAGGTTTATATTTCTAGAAAAAGTGCAAGTTTCAGAATTATAATTCTCCTTTAGATGGTGTGTATAGTTTGCAGACTAATCAATAACTAGTAAAAATTCAGTAACTCCTCCATACTTAACTTTCATAATCCCAATATGTAATGCAATGAATCCTATTTGTGCTTCAACAGTGATCTCCATAATCCTTCTCCTAAGAATTTTTGTGTTTGGGGGCTCTCAATCAAGAGTCAACCCACTGGTGTCTGGTGCTTACGCTGTGAAAGTTTGGAACCACCTACACAAAAAGAGCAGTGTGTTTGCAGTTGTCCCAGTGTAGCTACAATTTTTCACATTTGCCCAGCAATATGGAAAATTGCCCAATATATTTCCTTCTAAATGCAAGACTAATCTGTCCATTTGTTTTTCCATCACTGCTCATTGTGGGTTCTGGCAGGACAAGAAACCACCTACCTTGATAAAGTCATGGTCCACATGGACAAAACAGCTGAATATCCAGATATCCACTAGTAGTCACTTGTTACGTGAAGGCATTGGGAAGTTTAATAAGCACTTGGACCCTTTTGGAACTTTTTGGTGAACTGCAATCATTGCAAGCAGATAGATGGAAGCTACAGGCAGATTGTCAGCCCTAAGCTGCAGGAGACAGGTATCTGGGTGCTGTCAGGAGAGGGGAAGGGAATAGGCAGCCATTGTACCCCTGTGGCCCTTCCCTTCAATAATAAGTTTACTGCTTTGGATACTGTTGAGGGGAAAGCCGCAGTGACCGGGTCTCTGGCATTGAATGTGGCTCTGTGGCTCAGAAGGGAAGGAGGGAGAAGAGGCAGTAGTGATAGGATTTCCATAGTTGGACGAGCATCTATGGGCATGAAAGAGGTACCCTGAAATAATGTTGCCTCCCAGGTGCCAGGGTCAGGGATGTTCCAAATCAGGTCCAAAGCATTCTGAAGGGGGAGGGTGAACAGCCGGTAGTTGTGGTACACATAGGTGCGACCAACATAGGCAAGAAAAAGGAAGGGATCCTGAAGAGATGTCTTTTGAGGAAAGTATGCCCTGTACGAAAAGGATGGGTTACACTTGAACCTGAAGGGGGCCAATATTCTTGAGACAAGTTTGCTAGAGCTGTTGGGCGGGGTGGGGGGGGGTTAAACTAATTTGGCAGAGCGATTGGGAACCAGAGTGATCGAGCTGAGGATGGGGTAATTGGTAGACAAGTCAATGTGTGTAGTGAGGCTATGAGGAAGGACAGGCAGATGAGAGGGCAAAATAACAGTGGGTTGAATTGAAGTGTAGCATAGGGACAAAATGTAGGGGTGATGAATACAGGACAGAAGGTGTTGTGTTGAATGCACTCAGTGCAGACTGCTTTGGGCATTTGAGGAGCGTTTGATAGCTTTGAGCCTGTCGTCGCTGGAGTTTAGAAGAATGTGGGGACGTATCTCATTGAAACCTATTGAATATTGAAAGGCCAAAGTAGAGTGGATGTGGAGAAGATGTTTCCTATAGTGGAGGAATCTAGAACCAGAGAGGACAAACTCAGAATAGAAGGACATCCATTTCGAAAAGAGATGAGGAGATGACCCAGAGGGTAGTGAATTTTTAGAATTCATTTCCAGAGATGTCTGTGAAGGGAAGTCATTGGGTATATTTAAAGTGGAGGTTGATAAGTTCTTGATTAGTCAGGGTATCAAAGGTTACAGGGAGAAGGCAGGAGAACAGGGTTGAGAGGGATAATAAATCAGCCATGATGGAATGCTGGAGCAGATTCGATGGGCCAAGTAGCCTAATTCTAGTCCTATGTCTTTTGTGTATGGGGCGAAGTGGTAACTTTCCGGAATCATTGCCATGCGCATCAATAATTGTTATGGTTGTTCGATCCAACCATATAATTTGAGTTGAATCTCAACACGAATAATTTGACTAAGTATACTCAATCCATGCAAGTGTCAGGGAATGGTTAGCTCAAAACAAGGAATAGAATTGTCATAGCAACAGTTTGTTGCATGGAGGCACATGGAACAGGCATTAGCTGAAGTTGGAAGTTGGTGGCTAGTTGATGATTAGTATTTTTTGATATGCAGTTTGTTATTTTAAATATTGAACCCTTCCCCTCCACTGAATATAAGGATTTACTAAAATTCATAATTCCTAAGGAAACTAAATAAATCCCCTTGAAACCTATTTGTCTCAGCCCTCCAGTGCAAAATACATAACTGCTTGATTTTCTTTTGATATCTAAGTATTGGCTACAGCAAAACAGATTGCACGTAATACTTTCAACACAAGAAACAGTCCAAGTGCATGTCAAAGACATACATAAAGAAAAAAATACTAGCTAGATTAATAAAGGAGTGGTTAGAGATGTGGGTCTAAAGAGGAGAGAAAAAGACAAGAGTATTTTGTCATCGTAGCTGAATGCATATGAACAGTATTGCTGAGCTGAACAGAGGGAGGAAAAGAAAAGAAGCCATGATTGGGAATGAAGAATTTTGAGGTATTTTCTGTGGCTGGAGGAGACCATAGAGATATGGTAGTGAAAAATAATGGAATGATAGTGTTTCTGAAGTTTGAGAAAATAAAGAGTTAAGGAAGCTGTCATGGGAGATGTGTTTAGGACTGAAATTGGGTATAACGTGGATGAGTAATTTATCATTGTTTTCAAGTACAAAAACTCAGAATCAGGTTTAATATCACTGGCATATGCTGTGAAATTTGTTTTGTGGCAGCAGTACATTGCAATTTAGTTTTTTTAATGTATTGCAACAAGAAATGTCTATACATTAATGCAAAAAGAGCAAAAAAAATGAGGTCGTGCACATGGGTTTACCTTCCATTCAGAAATCTGATGGCGGAGGGGAAGGAGCTGTTCCTAAAATGTTGAGTGTGTGTCTTCAGGCTCCTATACCACCACCTTGATGATAGCAATTAGAAGAGGACATGTCTTGGGTGATGGGGTGGTAGAGGGTCCTTAATGATGGATGCCACCTTTATGAGGTATGACCTTCAGAAGAGGTCCTCCATGCTGGGGAGGCAAGTGCCCATGATGGAACTAGCTAAGTTTGTGACTTTCTGCAGCTTTTTCTGATCCAAGTAACTTGTAGAAGGAAATGTTTAAACACCATTTATTGCATTATTTTTCAGTAGCATGGTCATTGATTGCATAGCAACAATAGTTTTTAAAAAAAATTAGATTTTTAAAAGTTGTAAGACTGATAAGTCAGCTGTGAGTTATGTAAGCCAATGTTGACATACTAGTCAAGGGCACCTATTAAGGGAAAAAGCTGAAAATGTCATCAGTTTTTAAAGATTAGAGAAATATAGATTTTTGTTGCATTCTTTGATCTTTAATACATCAACATGCAAAACTTAGGATATTTTTAATATTTAGTGTATTAACAACGATGCTTTTAAAACAGAAATTGATTCATCACAGAAGTCCAAAAAAGTGAGTAGAAGTATAAAGGAGCTGTTAGTTGTTTAGAAAGCTTTTGAGGATGACAGGAAGGGGAGGCTTAAATAACATGGATTTCTGAAATGCAGAGCTGTCAATAATGTAGTAAAGGGAGTGGAGGATAGAAAATAGACTGGTTTGGAAAGATCATTTGTGACTGAGCTGACTTTACCACTCTCTGCAGGTTCAATTGGTCAAGGGCAGCACATTGCCATACCAGGTTGAACTGGACTGAGAGATGATCAGTGTTTGAAATGAGAACTATGGCAATTGATATTGATGAAATATTCAGGAAGTGATAGTGCTGAATTCCAGAGGTAGGACGAGAATGACTGTCTTTGCCAATAAGGCAGGCCTGAAGGTCTCCAGAAAAAACTGGAGTCAGTAGGCATCAAGGAGGAAAAGCGATTGATTTAAGACAGACCTCAAGCATATCACTATTTAAAAAAACACACATACAACCATCTTCAGCTGTTTCATCAATGACCTGTCCTTTTGTAAGATCAGTGCTGAAAATTGTTCCATTGATTTCTCCTTGGTAAATGAAGCAGTGCATGCCTGCGTGCGGCAAGACCTTAAGTGTTTAATTATAGTCTGATACATAGCAAGTACCATTCGTGGTCATCTATATACTACTAAAACTCTCATGCTCTGTCTGTCTGTTTGTGACCTCCAATTAGCGCAAACGGTGCATTAGAGCGGCACTTTTATCAGCTAAATGGAATTAAAATGTGCTAACTTAAAGAATGCAAGCAAAGTTTAGGGTTATATATTCGTATACAATTGCTCATTCACCAAAAATCAACAGGCTGCCTTGCACCTGAGACTCAATCGGCCATCATGGAAATCGGGACGCCACAGCCTGACGCATGCGCTCAGCCAGCGTCAGCGGCACCTCACGATGCTCACAGAGCCGCTTCAACCTTCCATGGAAACTGCGACACCACACCACGACGCATGCGCACGGCCAGACTCAGCAGCTTGGATGCTTTGATGTAACTGCTTCCTATATTCTATCAAGCATTAGGGTAAAAATATATGGATAGCCTAATTATGCCGTGTGGAAAGAGAAGGGGGACATTATGGTCGAGAGATGACAGCAAACGTCGTCGGGAAGCGGCAAGGAGAGGGAGAGAACAACAATCTGATCAGGCCAGGGCCGCATGACTCCAGGATCAAAGAGTCAGGAAAAAAGATGAGAGAAGACGAGACAGAGGAGGACAGGCATGCACGTCTCCAAAATGACAACAATAGGCACAGACGGAGGAGAGAACAAGAATCCAATCAGGCCAGGGCTGCACGACTCCCGGATCAGAGAGAAAGAACAAATGGTAGAAGAGATGAAGAGACGAAGGATGAAAGGACTACACGTCTCCAGAATGACAAAAACAGGCAGAGAAGGAGGAGAGAGGAAGAGACAGATCTGGATGATGTGGTGGTAAATTGGATGAGTAAGTATGCAGATGATACTAAGATAGGTGGAGTTGTGGATAATGAAGTAGGTTTTCAAAGCTTGCAGAGAGAGTTAGAAGAGTGGGCTGAAAGATGGCAGGTGGAGTTCAATGCTGATAAATATGAGGTGCTATATTTTGGTAGGACTAGTCAAAATAGGACAAGCATGGTAAATTGTAGGGCATTGAAGAATGCAGTAGAACAGAGGGATCTAGGAATAATGGTGCATAGTTCCCTGAAGGCGGAATTTCATGTGGATAGAGTGATGAAGAAAGCTTTTGGTATGCTGGCCTTTATAAATCAGAGCATTGAGTATAGGAGTTGGGACGTAATGTTAAAATTGTACAAGGCATTGGTGAGGCCAAATTTGGAGTATTGTGTACAGTTTTGGTCACTGAGTTATAGGAAAGATGTCAACAAAATAGAGTACAGAGAAGATTTACTAGAATATTACCTGGGTTTCATCACCTAAGTTACAGAGAAAGGTTGAACAAGTTGGGTCTTTATTCTTTGGAGCGTAGAAGGTTGAGGGGGGACTTGATAGAGGTATTTAAAACTATGAGGGGGATAGGTAGAGTTGACGTGGATAGGCTTTTTCCATTGAGAGTGAGGGAGATTCAAACAAGAGGACATGAGTTGAAAGTTAAAGGGCAAAAGTTTAGGGATAACATGAGGGGGAACTTCTTTACTCAGAGAGTGGTGGCTGTGTGGAACGAGCTTCCAGCAGAAGTGGTTGAGGCAGGTTCGATGTTGTCATTTAAAGTTAAATTGGACAGCTATATGGACAGGAAAGGAATGGAGGGTTATGGGCTGAGTGCAGGTCGGTGGGACTAGATGAGAGTAAAAGTTCGGCACAGACTAGAAGGGCCAAGATGGCCTGTTTCCGTGCTGTAATTGTTATATGGTTATATGGTTAAGATCTTCTGTCATAAGTTATTCAAAACATTAACAGCCTTGTAATGAAAGAGATCCCTCTTCATCTGCTTCAAGTCAGGGCGACATCCTCACCAGGTAAAGCATCCTCACAGAATCTAATCTGTAAAGTTTCCGTATGTCCTGTGTACAGTGGATTCTGGTTAATTGGGAATCGTCAGGACTGTACATTTTGGCCCAATTAAGCAGCAATTAACTGTAGTTTCATGAAAATAGTTAAAAAGGTATAATAAAGACAATATACCCTTTGAGTTACAAATTCTATATGTAAATGAAATACAGAATACTATAAACCTGCATTCGTTCTTAATAACTACTAACAGAAGAATCCATCCATTGTACACTGCTGTTCTTTTGACTGTAAATGAACAAAATAAACGCAGACACCTATCAGAATTGGGTTTATTATCACTGGCATGTAATGTGAAATTTGTTAACTTAGCAGTAGCAGTTCAATGCAATACATAATATAGAAGAGAAAAATAATAATAAATAAAAGTATAAATAAATCAATTACAGTATATGTGTATTGAATAGATTATATTAAAAAAAAAGTGAGGTAGTGTCCAAGGGTTCAATGGCCATTTAGGAATTGAATGGCAGAAGGGAAGAAGCTGTTCCTGAATCGCTGTGTGTGTACCTTCAGGCTTCTGTACCTCCTACCTGATGGTAACAGTGAGAAAAGGGAATGCCCTGGTTGCTGGAGGTCCTTAATAATGGACGTTACCTCCCTGGGACACTGCTCCCTGAAGATATCCTGGGTACTTTGTAGTCTAGTACCCAAGCTGGAGCTGACTAGATTTACAACCCTCTGCAGCTTCTTTCGGTCCTGTGCAGTAGCCCCTCTATACCAGACAGTGATGCAGCCTGAAGGCTGTCCACAGTCCATCTATAGAAGTTTTTGAGTGTATTTGTTGTCATGCCAAATCTCTTCAAACTCCTAAAGAAGTATAGCCGCTGTCTTGCCTTCTTTATGAATATGTCGATATGTTGGGACCTGCTTAGATCCTCAGAGATTTTGACACCCAGGAACTTGAAACTGCTCAATCTCTCCACTTCTGATCCCTGTATGAGCATTGGTATGTGTTCCTTTGTCTTGCCCTTCCTGAAGTCCACAATTGGCTCTTTCATCCTACTGACGTTGAGCGCCAGGTTGTTGCTGCGACACCACTCCACTAGTTGGCATATCTCACTCCTGTACGCCCTCTCGTCACCACCTGAGATTCTACCAACAATGGTTGTATCGTCAGCAAATTTATAGATGGTATTTGAGCTATGCCTAGCTACACAGTCATGTTTATATAGAGAGTAGAGCAGTGGGCTAAACGCACACCCCTGAGGTGCGCCAGTGTTGATTGTCAGTGAGGAGATGTTATCACCAATCCACACGGATTGTGGTCTTCCGGTTAGGAAGCTGAGGATCCAATTACAGATGGAGGTACAGAGGCCCAGTTTCTGCAACATCCCAATCAGGATTATGGGAATGATGGTATTAAATGCTGAGCTATAGTCAATGAACAGCATCCTGACATAGATGTTTGTGTTGTCCAGGTGGTTTAAAGCCATGTGGAGAGCCATTGAGATTGCACCTGCCGTTGACCTATTGTGATGATAGGCAAATTTCAGTGGGTCCAGGCCCTTGCTGAGGCAGGAGTTCAGTCTAGTTATGACCAACCTCTCAAAGCATTTCATCACTATAGATGTGAGTGCTACCAGGAGATGGTCATTAAGGCAGCTCACATTATTCCCCGTAGACACTGGTATAATTGTGGCCTTTTTGAAGCAAGTGGGAACTTCTGCCTGTAGCAGTGAGAGGTTGAAAATCTCCTTGAATATTCCCGCTAGTTGACTGGCACAGATTTTCAGAGCCTTACCAGGTCCTCCATCGGGACCTTCCACCTTGCGAGGGTTCACTCTCTTTAAAGACAGCCTAACATTGGCCTCTGAGACAGAGATCACAGGGTTATCAGGTGCAGCAGGGATCTTCACAGCTATAGCTGTGCTGTCCCTTTCAAAGCCTGAATAGAAGACGTTGAGTTCACCTGGTAGTGAAGTATCGCTGCCATTCATGCTATTGGGTTTTGCTTTGTCGGAGGTAACGTCTTGTAAACCCTGCCAGAGTTGCTGTGTATCTGATGTCATCTCCAACCTTGTTCGAAATTGTCTCTTTGCCCTGTGCAGATAATAGACATATATCTAGATATCATATATATAGATGAAGACATATAATCCTTTTGATTGTATCCTCCAAATCTTCATTTTCATTGTAACATTAAAGATGATTGTTGATACTTTCAAATTCTTTGCCATTCCTAATTTGTTGAAGTAGTGAAATCGTTTCACTTTTGCTCCTAGCTGTTTCTGGCATCTCCAAGCCTGAATGCTTGAAACTGCAGTGAGGAAAACAGTTCTGAATTGTCCTGCTGTTTGTTTCTCACCAACTATCTCACTGATGCTATTTTAAAAACTGTTCACTCTAAGCAGAGTGTAGGGTCTAACGGCCATACAAGCACAAGTCTCCTGTCTGAATTCAAGGGCATAGTATCCCAAATAAACAAAGGGAGTCCCGGCTATTTTCTCGCTTAGTTTTTGGTCTTTACGATTTGTCCCAAATAAGTGGCTGCCTTGATTAATCAATTGCCCAATTAACCAGAATCCACTGTTTTTCATTGAGGTCACCTCATTTTTCTTCAGTATTCTTCATAGATATTCCCTTCGTCTAAGGATTCATCTAAGTGACCTCTACTGCACCACTTCTAGGGATGGATATGTTCAAATCGCAAGCAATTGAATTAAATGCCAGCATTCCATTTCAGTCAATTACATCTGCATACCACCTTTGTGCTTCACGTATGACGATTCTCTGTAAACACCAGAATAACCAAAGTGGGGGTTATCCTTGTGTTTCTTACATTAGTCTCCATCTATCATCATTTCCCCCTCCCTTACAACCTGTCTGAATTCCAACCCCACTTCCCCCCAGACTGTGTCCTCAATTTATCTTTGTACTTCAGGCAAGCTTGGGTATGTTGCACACAGTTCTTTCATCTCTTGTTACTGTAGATTTTAAACAACTAAAGCACTGAGCACAGAATGCCAAAATAAAAGTAGCCTATACATCACAATTTTCTGTTCCGTCTATTCTGTTGCTTACTACACCCTCATCCCCATTACAGTAACATTCTGTGGCACCTCAAAGCTCTTTCTGCAATTGGTTTGAGTTGGGTGCTGTTCGAGGGGAAGCTAGTGGAGATGGTGTGGGTTTGAAGGGCATTGAGTGGAACCGATTCGGCATGAGTGCCCAATCAGGATCCCTCCAAAAGATTTTTTAAATGAAAAATTTAGGAAAAGTTTTAAAAATATATTGGGGTAATTTTCACCTTGGTCATTGTATTAAAATGTGAACTGGCTCAGATCACCTCAGCATCATCTTTGCCATTCCAAATCATGAAAAGCAATTGTCAGCCTGAAGGAATTGTCAGTGGTCACAGAACAGCAGTGTAAAAAGCACTGCTTTACCCACATCTCTGAAATCATTGACACACGGAGCCCTGTGCTAATGACAATGTGGAGACTGCTAGGCATAGTCACAGTGAGTTCTTTAAGACCCAATAATGTTGTGTTATAAAATAAATAAGTTCGCAGAACATTACAATTGAAGACAGCAGGGTGTAGACAGCTGTGTTTCGGTATCCTGTTTGGGTCTCTTTAATTCCTGTCTCAATGCTGATGCTGCACAGTCCATTCTTTGCTACAGTTAACTTAAAACTAAAGACCAAATGTTGCACATTTTCATTTTGTTTTCTTCTGGTTAGACAGAGATCAGTGTCACATACATTGATAGTCACCATGTGAAAACTTGCAATCTGCATATAAAAGCAGGCACAAATAGTCCAATTTGTAGGCTTCAGTAGTTACATGAAAAATTGTAATGTGATCTTATAATGGCTACCTTGTATGTTCTTACAAGGAGATAGATGCCTTTTGTCCAGAAAAAGAGCAACATTAATCTTTTAACTTTAATGTCTTTTTTTCACTTGCGTAAAACAGCGTGATCTGTATTTTTTTTAACTAGGAAACTATGCTGGATGATCGTCATCATGTTGCTGTTGCACTTGGCAAAGAAGACACCTTTGGCAAATGCCCTGCACAGGTAATAATAACGCAGCAGGCTGTTTGGCTATTGTGTCTATGTTGCCTAATATTAACACATTTACAAGTAGTAAGTAATTTAACAAATGTATGTAATTTTATAGAAACATAGAAAATAGGTGCAGGATTAGGCCATTCGGCCATTCGAACCTGCACCGCCATTTATTATGATCATGGCTGATCATCCAACTCAGAACCCCGCCCCAGCCTTCCCTCCATACCCCCTGACCCCCATAGCCACAAGGGCCATATCTAACTCCCTCTTAAATATAGCCAATGAACTGGCCTCAACTGTTTCCTGTGGCAGAGAATTCCACAGATTCACCACTCTCTGTGTGAAGAAGTTTTTCCTAATCTCGGTCCTAAAAGGCTTCCCCTCTATCCTCGAACTGTGGCCCCTCGTTCTGGACTTCCCCAACATCGGGAACAATCTTCCTGCATCTAGCCTGTCCAATCCCTTTAGGATCTTATACGTTTCAATCAGATCCCCCCTCAATCTTCTAAATTCCAACGAGTACAAGCCCAGTTCATCCAGTCTTTCTTCATATGAAAGTCCTGCCATCCCAGGAATCAATCTGGTGAACCTTCTTTGTACTCCCTCTAAGGCAAGGATGTCTTTCCTCAGATTAGGGGACCAAAACTGCACACAATACTCCAGGTGTGGTCTCACCAAGGCCTTGTACAACTGCAGTAGTACCTCCCTGCTCCTGTACTCGAATCCTCTCGCTATAAATGCCAGCATACCATTCGCCTTTTTCACCGCCTGCTGTACCTGCATGCCCACTTTCAATAACTGGTGTATAATGACACCCAGGTCTCGTTGCACCTCCCCTTTTCCTAATCGGCCACCATTCAGATAATAATCTGTTTTCCTATTTTTGCTACCCAAGTGGATAACTTCACATTTATCCACATTAAATTGCATCTGCCATGAGTTTGCCCACTCACCCAACCTATCCAAGTCACCCTGCATCCTCTTAGCATCCTCCTCACTGCTAACACTGCCACCCAGCTTTGTGTCATCCGCAAACTTGGAGATGCTGCATTTAATTCCCTCATCCAAGTCATTAATATATATTGTAAACAACTGGGGTCCCAGCACTGAGCCTTGCGGTACCCCACTAGTCACCGCCTGCCATTCTGAAAAGGTCCCGTTTATTCCCACTCTTTGCTTCCTGTCTGCTAACCAATTCTCCACCCACACCAATACCTTACCCCCAATACCGTGTGCTTTAAGTTTGCACACTAATCTCCTGTGTGGGACCTTGTCAAAAGCCTTTTGAAAATCCAAATATACCACATCCACTGGTTCTCCCCTATCCACTCTACTAGTTACATCCTCAAAAAATTCTATGAGATTCGTCAGACATGATTTTCCTTTCACAAATCCATGCTGACTTTGTCCGATCATTTCACCGCTTTCCAAATGTGCTGTTATCACAACCTTGATAACTGACTCCAGCAGTTTCCCCACCACCGACGTTAGGCTAACCGGCCTATAATTCCCCGGTTTCTCTCTCCCTCCTTTTTTAAAAAGTGGAGTTACATTAGCCACCCTCCAATCCTCAGGAACTAGTCCAGAATCTAACGAGTTTTGAAAAATTATCACTAATGCATCCACTATTTCTTGGGCTACTTCCTTAAGCACTCTGGGATACAGACCATCTGGCCCTGGGGATTTATCTGCCTTCAATCCCTTCAATTTACCTAACACCACTTCCCTACTAACATGTATTTTGCTCAGTTCCTCCATCTCACTGGACCCTCTGTCCCCTACTATTTCTGGAAGATTATTTATGTCCTCCTTAGTGAAGACAGAACCAAAGTAATTATTCAATTGGTCTGCCATGTCCTTGCTCCCCATAATCAATTCACCTGTTTCTGTCTGCAGGGGACCTACATTTGTCTTTACCAGTCTTTTCCTTTTTACATATCTATAAAAGCTTTTACAGTCCGTTTTTATGTTCCCTGCTAGTTTTCTCTCATAATCTTTTTTTCCCCTTCCTAATTAAGCCCTTTGTCCTCCTCTGCTGAACTCTGAATTTCTCCCAGTCCTCAGGTGAGCCACTTTCTCTGGCTAATTTGTATGCTTCTTCTTTGGAATTGATACTATCCCTAATTTCTGTTGTCAGCCACGGGTGCACTACCTTCCTTGATTTATTCTTTTGCCAAACTGGGATGAACAATTGTTGTAGTTCATCCATGCAACCTTTAAATGCTTGCTATTGCATATCCACCGTCAATCCTTTAAGTGTCATTTGCCAGTCTATCTTAGCTAATTCACGTCTCATACCTTCAAAGTTAACCCTCTTTAAGTTCAGAACCTTTGTTTCTGAATTAACTATGTCACTCTCCATCTTAATGAAGAATTCCACCATATTATGGTCACTCTTACCCAAGGGGCCTCTCACGACAAGATCGCTAATTAACCTTTCCTCATTGCTCAAAACCCAGTCCAGAATAGCCTGCTCTCTAGTTGGTTCCTCGACATGTTGGTCCAAAAAACCATCCCGCATACATTCCAAGAAATCCTCTTCCTCAGCACCTTTACCAATTTGGTTCACCCAATCTACATGTAGATTGAAGTCACCCATTATAACTGCTGTTCCTTTATTGCACACATTTCTAATTTCCTGTTTAATACCATCTCCCACCTCACTACTACTGTTAGGTGGCCTGTACACAACTCCCACCAGCGTCTTCTGCCCCTTAGTGTTACGCAGCTCTACCCATATCGATTCCACATCTTCCCGGCTTATGTCCTTCCTTTCTATTGCGTTAATCTCTTCTTTAACCAGCAACGCCACCCCACCTCCCCTTCCTTCATGTCTATCCCTCCTGAATATTGAATATCCCTGAACGTTGAGCTCCCATCCCTGGTCACCCTGGAGCCATGTCTCTGTGATCCCAACTATATCATAATCATTAATAACAATCTGCACTTTCAATTCATCCACCTTATTACGAATGCACCTTGCATTGACACACAAAGCCTTCAGGCGCTCTTTTACAACTCTCTTAGCCCTTATACAATTATGTTGAAAAGTGGCCCTTTTTAATGCTTGCCCTGAATTTGTCGGCCTGCCACTTTTACTTTTCTCCTTTGTACTTTTTGCTTCTACCCTCACTTTACACCCCTCTGTCTCTCTGCACTGGTTCCCATCCCCCTGTTGTGAACTAACCTCCTCACGCCTAGCCTCTTTAATTTGATTTCCACCCCCTAACCATTCTAGTTTAAAGTCACCTCAGTAGCCCTGGCTAATCTTCCTGCCAGGATATTGGTCCCCCTAGGATTCAAGTGTAACCTGTCCTTTTTGTACAGGTCACGCCTGCGCCAAAAGAGGTCCCAATGATCCAAAAACTTGAATCCCTGCCCCCTGCTCCAATCCCTCAGCCACGCATTTATCCTCCACCTCATCGCATTCCTATTCTCACTGTCGAACCAGAAGCGTCAGAGTTAACAAACAATGAGCACTACACCTCAGTTTCTCTATAGGATTTTCTATACAGTGAATTAGTCTTGTTGGCAATTGAAAAGGCAACAATATATATTCTGCTGCTAATTCTGTTTAACTTTTATAAATGCTACATTACCAAAAGTGGGTGGAATGGGATATAAGCACATCTCACAAAACTTAGCTGTCTGAAATCAGTAGTTGCGAATTCTAAATTTTCATTATATTTTGAGAGTCCTACATGACCTCTGCTTTTCTAGAGTCATTGTGAGAAAGTACCAGTAAGAGCTGTTGTTATAAGTGGAAACCAAATGCCAAAAAAAGAAAAAAAAAATCTGAAAATAGTTTACATTTTTGTAAATTTTAATGGACTGTCTCTGAAGTGATCCTGATGAGAATTGTGAGGAATATCTCCACTGATAATTTTGCAGTCAAGTGAAGCAGTGTGCTATGAGGCAATGAGTTGGCAGATAATTAGAAAATGAAACAAAGCAGAAATTAATGAATAAGACCTTTTTATCCTCAAATTCCCTCATACCTGCTGTGTGATTATAAAACTTTGAATTTCCTGGTTAGTTATAGCTCTTTTAATTTTTTCTAGTTATCATCACTGTGAAAGTGAGGAAAGGATTGTCTCTACCAAAAGTGGCATCCCATAGTAGTCCTGACGGAGGGTCTCGACCTGAAACGTCGACTGTACTTCTTCCTATAGATGCTGCCTGGCCTGCTGTGTTCACCAGCATTTTGTGTGTGTTGCTCCAATAGTTAATTGATGGGTGTGGATCATCTAATAAATGGGGGTTCCTTCACCAGGAGCTTAAAATACAAATCCATGTGCAATACATATTGTGGGGCTCTGTTAAATGTAACTTGTATTTTGTAAGGAAGATGATGGCTGGTAATACAACTCACCTCCTCTGCATTTTTTTGCTCATTGATTCTGTGTCATCCCAGCTGGTGCATTCCATACAGGGTCTCTTGATGCGTGTGCAGCTGAACAATTCAGAACAAATGATTCCCTTTGTAAACAAGTGGGGAAATCTTATACTATACAACTTACCAACTAATATTAGAAGTTTATCATATAATTTCTATGCATACCTTTAATGTTAATACTCTTGCTTCTTTAGGTACAAGAGGATAATCAGGAACTATCTAAATTCATACTTCTGACTTATGAGGATCTAATTTCATCAGCTATTACTATGGCACCAGAAGATCCTGCCTACTGGAACAACTTTAAAGCCAAAAAAGAAAGACCAGGTCGCCAGCGTCAGATGCCAGTATAGCTAATTACTATAAGTAGTAGTGTGAAACCTACTGGTTTTGTCAAAGATGTTGGGTTTGAAATTCTGATTCCTGACTAAATGTATGATAATGATATGTTAATGGCTTTTTGTAAAGCACATATTACAGTTTTACAGTCAATATTAAGTATACAACAGAATAAATATATACAACTAAAATTTCTTACGATCCATGAAGGAACCCACATTATTTCAGAATACTAATAATGCCTCTAAGATTTTGGGGTGTATTCTGAAGTGTATGTACTTCAGGTAACCAATGTTTCCTTAGAACAAGGGTTCCCAACCTGGGGTCCACAGACTCCTTGCTTAATGGTTGGGAACCCCTTCCTTAGAAACTTCTCTGAATTGCACATCAAAGGCAGAGATGACTGATAAGAAGGTGCCACATAAAAGATGGTATTAGAGATGATATACTGCCAGAAAAACTGATTCACAAATGGTAAACAATAGTTATTTTAAAGTTGGAAGGCTGTGACCATCAGGGTCCCACAGGGATCGGTGCCCAAGTTGTGCCAATCTTCATAAATGAAACAGGTATCCATGTAGATTGATACAAAGCCAGGTGGCAGTGTGGTGATAATGCAGAGCGGCTTCAGGGAGAGTGGTTAAATTAATAGACAAGGACATGTGAAACACAGGGTAAAACATGAGGCAGAAAAATAGATAAGATTTTAGAAGTTGAAAGATGTTGGTTTGGAAGAATGAGGTCCTTGTTCACAAATCACTGGCATCAAGTGGTAGGAAAACAAATGGTACACTGGTTCTGATTGCAAGAGGATTGGAGTAGTGTCTTTTTCCAATTACACAGAGCCTTTGTCAGACTGTGTCTATGGTGTATAGATCTGGGGTCTCTTCCCAAGAAAGTATATCTGCAGTTGAGAGAGTACAGCAAAATTTTGTTAGATTATTAGAATAGCAGGTTTTTCACATGAGGAGACATTACATAAACAACATTTAAGAGGGAGTTAGATATGGCCCTTGTGGCTAAAGGGATCGGGGGTATGGAGAGAAGGCAGGTACAGGGTTCTGAGTTGGATGATCAGCCATGATTGTACTGAATGGCGGTGAAGGCTTGAAGGGCCGAATGGCCTACTCCTGCACCTATTTTTTATGTTTCTATGTTTCTAAGGCCTTTACTAACTTTAGAAGAATAAAAGGTGGTCACAGAATTCCTAGGGTGGCTGACACATTATTTCTTTTGGCTAGGTATTTTGAACCAGGTCTCATAGTCTGTAAAGTGTTGACCACTCAGAAATGAAGAAGAAATTTCTTCACAAGGTGGTGAATCTTTGGAATTAATTGTACAAGAGGGTTGTGAAGGTATTTCACTGAGAATGTATCAGATAGATCAATAGATTTTTAAAACTATTATTAAGGGAATCTACAGAAACAACATTAATGCAGCAAAATGGTATTGAGATTTTTAAAATATCAGCTGTCTACTCCTAACACAGAAAATGCTGGAGAAACTCAGTAAGCCAGGCAGCATCTTTGGAAAAGAGTACATTCGACGTTTCGGGCCAAGACCCTTTATCAGGACTGGAGAGGAAAAAAGATGATGTGTCCGAGTTAGAAGGTGGGGGTCTGCTCTGTTTTTTATGTTCTAGTATTTACTCCCGCATACTTAATCACCATGATTACATTTTCCTCTCCCCAGCAAAGAAAATGGCTTGGATGTTCCTGGGGTTGGGGAGGGGGTAGTTCTGGTAGATCCCATACGACAATTTAAAGACTGCCACATGAATTATGAATTTTGAATTTACTGTCTAGTCTCCAACCAGCAATTTCCCATTTCTGGAGTCCTTATAGTTTTTGTGTCTTACTTTCCTTTTTAAATTTTATTTCATTTCAAGTCAAGTCACTTTTCATTGTCATTTCAACCATAACTGCTGGTACAGTACACAGTAAAAACGAGACAATGTTTTTCAGGACCATGGTGCTACATGAACAATACAAAAACTACACTGAACTACGTAAAAAAAACCACAAAACTACAGTTTTTTTACATAGTTCAGTGTAGTTTTTGCATTGTTCATGGAGCACCATGGTCCTGAAAAACAGTTGTCTTGTTTTTACTGTGTACTTACTCTACCAGCAGTTTGGTCGAAATGACAATAAAAAGTGACTTGACTTGAAATGAAATAAAATTTAAAAAGAAAAGTAAGACACAAAAAGTATAAGGACTCCAGAAATGGGAAACTGCTAGTTGGAGACTAGACAGTAAATTCAAATTTCATGTGGCAGTCTTTAAACTGTCTTATGGGATCTACCAGAACTGCCCCCTCCCCAACCCCAGGAACATCCAAGCCATTTTCTTTGCTGGGGAGAGGAAAATGTAATCATGTAAAGATGTAATATGTGGGAGTAGATACTAGATCATAGAACATTTCAATGGTTTATAAATGCCTTTGAATGTCGGGGGCTTTCAGAATCATTGTGGAATCTTCCTGAATTTACATTCTGTCAAGGGCTGGAAGACACAGCTTCTCATCTAAGCAGCAAATGCAGCCAACAGGCCCTACTCCAAGTATAGCCCAGTAGCCTTTTAAGGACTTGGACTACACTGATGGGAAAGAAAACTGTTTTAAATCATTCTGACTATACATCTGCAACTTCTGTACAAGACAGTATCAACATTCTGCATTGTTTACCCTTGATGTCCTCATTGTAATGTTTATTCCCAGAGAAGCTAAGTACTATACCAACATCCCAATCTAGGAATCTATGGACGGTGAGTAAGAGGATACCCAGAATGTTTTATTCCAGCCAACTTTTCAATTGATAGGTAATTTTCATGTTTACTTTTTTTCTTACTATCCCTTTAATACTGACTGCTTCAAACTTGACCGTTTCCCTGCCATTTTCACACTGCCCACTTAATTTCCTTTGAATACCCTCTAAATGTTTCATAAATATCACATGGGGCAAAATCCTGCCCTACCTACACTGACAGTAACTAGTTTTGCTTCTGCTATTCATTCAGCCATTTACTGGAGTAATTGAAACTTCCACTAACATTTTAATTTTCTTCTCCTACATATGCATTAGGCAAAACATTGGCAAACAACATGGTCTTTTTTCCAAGGGAGGGTTTACTAAAAAGAGAGGACATGGGTTTAAGATCAGAGGTGGACTTATTTCCTGGCATAATTTACATAATACTATTTAATTATTTATGGTGCAACTGTAACAAAAACCAATTTCCCTCAGGATCAATAAAGTATGACTATGAAAAGGGAGGGGCAGCTTTTTCATATGAAGGAATGAGCAGCCAAAATTAGTGATTGAGGTGGGTCTGTCAGAAACACTTTTTAAAAAACCATATAGATGAGTAAATGGATAGGAGCAGTTTAGAGGGCTATGGGCCAAATGGGGAGCTCTGAGCAACACAGTCAGCATGGATGAGTTGGGCTGAAGGGCCTGTTTCTATGCTATACGGCAATGTGCCGCCAGATTCAATTCCCTCTTCTGAAGTGAACTTGCTAGCCATGAAGAAAGTGGACTGTTTACAGAGCGCATGCTTACTGCAATTGCCTTCTATAAAAGCTGACAAGTCTGATAGCTGTGTGTGCGCGCCACATGAATTCTGATATAGGAATAGTGAATATATTCATTTCACTGAAGAAGACTGGCTCTGAGGGACAAGGGTATTAATAGATAATTTACAATTTTTAGTTTATATTTACTTAAAGCAATTAAAGTTTTAAGCAATAAATAATCTACTGGAGGAAATCAGTGGGTCAAACTACATCTGTGGGAGGAAAGGAATTGTCGATGTTTTGGGTAGAAATCCAGCATCATTCCTTTCACCCTACAGATGCTGCTCAATCCATTCAGTTCCTCCAGCAGATTGCTGTTGCTCTCGAGTCCAGCATCTGCAGTCGAGTCACTCGAGGAAATTGAGCTACATTTATGTATTCACAAGCATTCAAAATTCTTGATATGTTCAACTATCTAGTTGCAAAGCTGATCAGTTTTTTTTCTCTTTATACCCAGTTAATTTGCTTTTTAATAATGGTCTATACCCCAGTACAATTCCAGTTTACTTACAGAGAAAAAAATGATTCACAAACAACAGAAATTAATACATGTTTTGAAAGAAGTATTTTACAGATATCTGTTACTTTTCCATTTTATAATTTAAGTTATGGAAAGCCCAGAGCCAAATAAATTAAACAAAATCGACAAGGTGGAAGAAAGTCTGTACAGCATAAGTTTATTTTAATTCAATTATTTATCTCTGCTTTAATTGGTAAGCTCTAACACCCCTACCATCAGGAATTTCAAAGTAACCAATGAAACTCAAATAATGTTTTCGTGGCCCTAAATTTCTCAGCTAATTTTAAATGACCACTAATATGCATAAACATTCTGCTTTAATAAAGTTAGTAGTTCCACATTCCTCTTAAGGCATGATTATCAGGATCAATATATTGAATTGGTAGATTATTGCTGAGATTTACTGTATTTTTATCCAAATCTGCACTTTGTATATATTATCCCATTGCATAATCAGTATATCTAAGTTAAATAAATTGAGATTTAGTAAAACACCAATAACATGTTACTTTACTAACATATTTTATTTCTCTATATCACAGTAACAAATGATTAATGTTGTGACCATCCACGATGCAACTTCTTTGTAGCTTGTACCTGTCAAATGAATATCACTCCAGATAGACACAACGTGACCTTTCATTATGCCCCAAATTACCAAATCCAGCTTTCTGACTCAAATTGTTATGGCATCTGACAAAGTCTGCTGTCACTCTTCAGGAAGGCCACATGTGAAGACCTGAAGCATTAGAATGTTTCTCGGCTGTAATCTTGAAGTAATGTCATGCATTGATGTCAGCTTCTTGTTCATTCCTGCTGGTAACAATCACAAAGCAATTATTTGTGAACAGTAACTGGAGAAAAATATATTCATATGAATTGTAAACCACAATGTCTGAAAGCCTCCATTTTATACTACTGCAGATTGATATCAGGTGATAACATCTAAATTTTGGATTTAGACTTGTGTTTTATAATTTAGTTACAAGAAAAAGTTTGTGAATGCTTTGCAATTACCTGGTTTTCTGCATTAATTACTCATAACGTGGTCTGATCTTCATCTAAGTCACATTAGTAGACGAACACAATCTGCCTGAACTAATTATGTACTACTTCTCGTCAAAACTGAATACACCATTTAACCAAACAGTCTAAGTTCAAAAAAAAAGTGTGTGCACCTTTGGAGTAATGCTTTCTACAAAATCTATTTGGAGTCAGGTGTTCCGATGAGATGAGATTGGAGCTGTGGGTTGTAGAGGTGCCTTGCCCTATAAAAAAGACACAAAGTCAGGTGACTGACAGACTGCTCTTCTCAAGAAAGTTCTGTTTATGTGAACCATGCCTTGATCAAAACTTTCAGAGTACCTTAGAAGAATTGTAGAGATGCTTGAAGCTGGAAAAGGCTACAAAAGTATTTCTAAAGATATGAGTTCATCAATCCACAATAAGAGAAATTGTCTGCAAATGGAGGACATTCAGTACTGTTACTACTGTCTCTAGGAGTGGGCATCCTGCAAAGATCACACCAAGAACACAATGTGCAATGTTGAAAGAGGTGAACAAGAACCCAAGGGCAACAGCAAAATACCTACAGAAAACTCCAGAACATGCTAAGGTTTCTGTTCATGTGTCCACTATAAGAAAAACACTGAACAAGAATGGTGTTCATGGAAGGACATCAGGAAGGAAACAATTATCCAAAAACTAAATATTGCTGCATGTCTCAAGTTTGCAAAAGACCACCTGGGTATTCCACAGTGCTTCTAGGACAATATTCTGTGGACAGATGAGATGAGAGTTGAACTTTTTGGCAGAAATGCACACCAAAATCAAAACTTCATCCCAACTGTGAAGCATGGTGGAAGATGCATCATGGTTTGGGGCTGCTTTGCTGGTCAGTTTGCAGTCATTGCGGGAACAATGAATTCAAAATTGTATAAAAACATTTTACAGTAAGAGGTCAGGGTTACTGTCTTATCACCTGAAGCTTAATAAAAGTTGGATGATGCAACAAGACAATGATCCAAAATTCAAGAGTAAATCAATAACAGAATGGTTTAAAAAGAAGAAAATTTGTGTTTTGGAATGGACAAGTCAGGGTCCAGACCTTAACCCAATTGAGATGCTGTAGCATGACCTGAAGAGGGCTGTTCATGCAAAGTATCCCAGAAATATTGATGAACTGAAACAGTTTTGTATGGAGGAATGGTTTAAAATTTCTCCTCACCATTGTGCAAATCTGATCAGCAGTTACAGGAAATGTCTGATGGAAGTTATTGTTGCTAAAGGTGGTTCTCCTAGTTATTAAATACAATTGTTCACATACTTTTTCCAGCCTGGTCTGTGAATGACGAAACAATCTGTTCAATAAAGATATGAAAAATACAATTGTTTGTGTGTTATTAGCTTAGGCAGATTGTGTTTGTCGATTATTGTGCCTTAGATGAAAATCAGACCACATGTTAGTAATTAATGCTGAAAACCAAGTGATTCCTAAGGGTTCACAGACTTTTTCTTGCAACTGTATATTTTTAAATAATTTAGCTATTGTGCATTTTAATAACAAACATAAGATTTATCTACAATATTAAAGCAAATTTGATGCTCATGTCCTCATCAGTTGTAGATTTAGAAGGAGGAATTATTCTGGGCAAGAATTCCAGAGGTAACACCCTAATTGGGTGAAATCCCAATGAGTAGTAAGAAAAAAATTAAAACACAGCAATATATTGATAACAGCCAACAGGACATTAACGGTCTAGATTTTAACACTCCTCTCTCCTATTCCAACCTCACTCTTTCTGAACACTCAGCTCTGCACTCCCTCTGCACCAATCCTAACTTTACCATCAAACACGCTGGTAAGTGGAGAGGTGGCAGACTGACCTCTACCTTGCTAAGGCCCAGCACCAACTCTCAGACATCCCCACTTACCCCTTGAACATGCCCCCACCAAGGAACACCAGGCCATTGTCTCCCACACCATCACCAACCACCAGCCTCAGCGTTCCCGCACCCTGCACCCCGCACCTCCCATTTCTACCTCCTACCAAGATCCACAAGCCCACTTGTCCAGGTAGACCCATTGTTTCAGCTTGTTCCTGCCCCCACTGAACTCATATCGGCATACCTTGACTCTGTTTCATACCCCCTAGATCAGTCCCTGACACCTCACACGCTCTTGATCTTTTCAAGGATTTCAAGATCCCTGTCCCACATCATCTTATTTTTACTATGGATGTCCAGTCTCTGTACACCTCCAACTCCCACCAGGAAGACCTAACCAGTCTCCCCTCCTGCTCCCCCTCCCACCACCACCACACTCCTCTGCCTAGCAGAACTTGTCCTCACTCTAATAATTTCTCCTTTGGCTCCTCCCACCTCCTTCAAACAAAAAGGGTAGCATGGGTCGCAGCTATGCCTGCCTGTTTGTTGGCTACGTGAAACATTCTATGTTCCAAGCCTACACTGATGACCATCCCACACTTTTCCTATGCTACATCGACAACTGCATTGGTGCTGCTTCCTGCACCCATGCTGAACTTGTTGACTTCATGCACTTTACTCCAACTTCCACCCCGCCCACAAATTCACCTGGTCCATTTCCACCACCTCCCTTCCCTTTCTCAATCTCACTGTCTCTATCTCCAGAGACAGCTTTTCCACCTATGTCTATTACAACCACATGGACTCTCACAGCTACCTGGACTACAACTCATCCCACCCCGCTACTTGTAAAAATACCATCCCCTTCTTTCAATTCCTCTGTCTCCACTGCATCTGCTCTCAGGATGAGGCTTTTCATTCTAATACAAGGAGATGTCCTTTTTCTAAGAAAGGGGCTTCCCTTCCTCCACCATCAATGCTGCCCTCAACTGCATCTTTTCCACTTCACACATGCTTGCTCCTATCCCATCCTCCTGATACCCTACCAGCCACAGGGTTCCTCTTGTCCTCACCTACCACCCACCAGCCTCTGTGTCCAGCACATAATCCTCCAAAACTTCTGCCACCTCCAACGGGATCCCACCACCAAGCACATCTTTCCTTCTTCCTCCCCCATTTCCTGCTTTCCATAGGGATAGCTCCCTATGTGACTCCCTTGTCCATTCGTCCTTCCCCACCAATCTCCCTCCTGGCACTTAACCTTGCAAGCAGAACAAGTGCTTCACCTGCTCCTACACCTCCTCCCTCACTACCATTCAAGGCCCTAAACAGTCTTTCCAGGTGAGGAAACACTTCATCTGTGAGTTTGTTGGGGTCATTTACTGTGTTCGGTGCTCCCGGTGTGGCCTTCTGTACATCGGTGAGACCCTGCATAGATTGGGAGACCGCTACATCTGCCAGAACAAGTGGGATCTCCCAGCGGCCACCCATTTTAATTCTACTTCCCATTCCCATTACGATATGTCCATCCACGGCCTCCTCCACTATTGTGATGAGGCCACACTCAGGTTGGAGGAACAACACCTCGTATTCCGTTTGGGTAGCCTCCAACCTGATGGCATGAACATCGATTTCTCAAATTTCTGCTAATGGCCCCCACCTCCCCACTTTCACAATTCCCCATCCCCTTTTCCCTCTCTCACCTTATGTCCTTGCCCGCCCATTGCCTCATTGCCTCGCTCTGGTACTGTCCCCTGCCCCGTTCCTCATTTTTCTTTCTTCCATGGCTTTCTGTCTCTTTCACCGATCAACTTCCCAGCTCTTTACTTCATCCCTCCCCCTCCACATTTCACCTATCACTTAGTGTACCCCTACTTTTTAAATCTACTCCTCAGTTTTTTTTCTCCAGTCCTGCCAAAGGGTTTCAGCCCAAAATATTGACTGTACTTTTTTCCATCGATGCTGCCTGGCCTGTTAAGTTCCTCCAACATTTTGTGTTTGTTGCTTGGATTTCCAGCATCTGCAGATTTTCTCTTGGGGGGGGGGGAAAAAAATCAGTGAGTGGAGTTTCTGTGGGCAAATAATGATAAAGGCCAGAGGAGAATAGCCAGACTGGTTTACACTGACAGGAAGGTGAAAATAACTCTAATAACCACAAATTATATAACAGTGGTGTGCAGAAGAACATCTGAATGCGCAACAGGTGCAACACGAACCTTTAAGTGGATGAGCTACAGTAACAGAAGACTACACCGGATTCCACTCCTGTACCTAATAAAGTGGCCACTGAATGTATATGAATTTAGATTTGTTTTCTAAACTCAAGAGTTCAGCCTTTTGCCTATTAAGTTTGATTAAATGATACCTGAAACTGAGAAAGAGCCAATGTTGTTGTTCAATAACAGTTGTAACACCAAAATGATATATATTCCCCCACCCTAAAATAATCATATGTGTATGCTGGACAGAAAGAGTACACAAGTCTTCGAGAAGACAGATTGAAAACTTGTAATAAAAGATTAGGACTGGAACTCACAAAACTACCTTGGTTCCTATGAATATAGGATTACAGAAGAGAAATGTTAAAAAATGTAAGAATTTACTCTGATTATCAAGGAATTCTCTTTAGAGTGATTTCGTGGAATTTCATGAGAGATTGAAAGCAACAACAGATTAAAGAGAATTATTTATTATTCATCTAAGCCTTGTGGTCTGTACCTCCACACTACAAGATTTGTACTGATGGATAGTGAAGAATTTTCCCAAATTCAATGGAAGTTTAAAAAAAACTTGTAGATGCTAGGAATCTGAAATAACAAATTCTGGAATCACTCAACAGGTCAGGGCAGCGTCTTTGGAAGGGAAGCATACAATGTTTATAATGAAGAGTCTCTGACTTGAAACATAAACTGTTTCTCTTTCCAGAGGTGCTATCTGATCTGCTAAACACTTACAGCATTTTCTGTTTTTATTTCCCAAATACAAACTTTAAAAGTAAAATATTAGCACCCAAAGAGTCATAAAAGATGCACAGCTATCAATTATCTGGTCTGAACAGGTAACATCATACTTACTCTAGATTAAGCGTCATGTTAACTGAGAATTAATTCCCTTTCCTTTTTTCATTGTTTTGTGCTACTCTCATTCTAAAAGCCAACAATAGTCTTAATGACGTCGATCATATTATTAAATTACACAGTATATGCAATAGTTTAAGCAGAAAACTTAAATTGACGTACCTTTGATTTTTTTATCTTATACAGATATTTATTCAGTTATAGAGTTGCACTGACTTAGGGGAGCACTGGGAAGATGCAAACAGCATTTTAATGTGATTCTTGGATTAGTGGCAGAAAGCTGGAGTTGTGTAAAACAGAAGCATCCAAGTAATTGGATTTTGTTCTGATGTTCTTGCAAGAAAACCAGAATTACTCAAGACTAAAGATAATGCTAAAAACATTTTGGTAATAACATAGATTAGGATTATTGCAACTAAAATTCTCTTCATATTTCAAGTGCCAGAACATAAAATGTTGAAGGATAAAAGAGGGTTTAGTTGAAGGAAGTACTAATGGGTACTAGGATACAATAATGAAGAATACAAGAACAAGCATTTGTAAGGAAGTATTTAAAAAGTGGACAGCAAAAGTTTTGGAACTTGCACAAATATAAATTACTATAATGCCTTTTCTGGCTCCCAGCATAGAGTCTATATGGTGGAAAAAATCTCAGAATGACAAAAAGGCAATGTCATGAATTGGCCTGTCACAGAAAGGGCCACAGATATCCTATTAGGGTCATTATTCAACAATCAAAATCATGAGTGGATGAATTAGAATTAGTAGTAATGGTCCTCATGCTCATAAAGTGAAGAAAATTGTTGCATCTCCTTAGGAATATCACTCTACCCAAAAGCTACTGTTCAGTAAAGGATTTTATACTCACATGTTAAAATACAATTGATTTGTCACTATGCATCATTGCGTGTTCATTTCTAATATATTTTACTGAAGTAATGAAGCTTAATGACCAAAATTGAAAATAAGTAATAAGAAAAAAATACAAGACTGAATAGATTTAGGTAGTTAAAAAGGTCATTAGCCTGAAACCCAAATCCTCTACGCCCCCCCCCCCCACAGATGCTGCCTGACCTTCCGAGTATTTCAAGAGTATTGATTTTATTTGAGCCACATCAGCTCCTGATCCATGAAACAAATCAACACAATGATGGACAAACATACATCTTGAAAGGCAGAAGTAAATTATTTACCAATTTCAAAGCTCCTTCATTTATTTATTGCATACTTTTTTGCTTTTTTATAAGTTTGAGTATGTGCCAATCCCCAGTGAAAACTAGCAGTGAAAATTAAAGTGACAGTTAGGATACTATGTTCAGCCAAGCAAACTAATCAAATTTGATCGTTTGATGGAATTAATGCAAAATATCAAATTAAATTTATGTCTGGAATGTTAAATGAATCTTCCTACATATATATCATTAATGATTATCGTTCATGGAACTTCGTCAATCTATTTAAAATGAATTTCTGCAGCCATTCCAGCAGTTATTGGTGCCAGTTTAGAAATTGAGGTAAATGTTAGAACACCTTTCAAGTGGGTGAACCCTTGCAAGGCATCGGGGCCTGATGGTATACCTGGTAAGGCTCTGAAAACCTGTGCAAGGCACTGGGACCCGATGGTATACCTGGTAAGGCTCTGAAAACATGTGCAAGCCGACTGGCAGGGGTGTTGAAGGGCATCTTCAATCTTTCACTGCTACAGTTGGAGGTTCCTACTTGATTCAAATGGACAACATTCATATGACGCCCAGTGCGCGAGAAGAGCAGGGTAAGCTGCCTCAATGACTGTTACCTCTACTCAGGGCCTCAATGATAAAGTGCTTGAGAGGCTGGTCATGGCTAGAATCAGCTGCCTAAGCAAGGACCTGGACCCACGGCAATTTGCCTATTGTTACATTAGGTCTACAGTGGATGCAATCTCACTGGCTCTCCACTCGGCTTTGGATCACCTGGACAATTGCAATACCTATATCAGGCTGCGGTTTATTGATTACAGCTCAGCATTCAACACAATCATACCCTCAGTCCTAATCAACAAGCTCCAAAATATGGGCCTCTGTACCTCCCTCCGGTGAGGATCATTGACTTCCTCACCGGGAGACCACAGTCTGTGCGGATCAGAAATAACATCTCCTTCTTGCTGACCATCAATACTGGCGCACCTCAAGGATGTGTGCTTAGCCCACTGCTCTACTCTCTCTACATCCACAACTGTGTGGCTAGCCACAGCTCAAATACCATCTATAAATTTGCCAGTGACATAACTATTGTTGGTAGAATTTCAGATGGTGACGAGGAAGCGTACAAGTGCAAGATTCGTCAGTGCATTAGAGCCGAGTTGCAGCAGTAACCTAGGAATTGATGGTGGACTTCAAGAAGAAGAAGTCAAGGGAACGCACACCAGTCCTCATCGAGGGATCAGCAGTAGAAAGGATGAGCAGTTTAAAATTCCTGGATATCAACATCTCTGAGGATCTTTTGGCACAGACTGGAAGGGCCAAAGGGCCTGTTTTCCGTGCTGTAGTTTTCTATAGTTCTGTGGTTCTACCCTGGGCCCAACATATTGATGCAATTACAAAGTCTCAAAGAGTTTGAGGAGAATTGGGATGTCACCAAAGACTCTCGCCAGTTTCTACAGTGTACCATGAAGACCATTCAGCATCTGGTATGGAAGCTACTGCACAGAATTGGAAAAAGCTGCAGAAATGTTTAAACTCAGCCAGCTCCATCATGGGCACTCACTTCTCCAGCATCCAAGACATTTTCAAGGGGCAATGCCTCCGAAAGCAGCATCCATCATTAAAGACCCCCACCACCCAGGACATGCCGTCTTCTCACTGCTTCCATCAAAGAGGAGATACCAGAGCCTGAAGGCACATACTCAATGTTTCAGGAACATCTTCCCCTCTACCATTAGATTTCTGAACGAACACCACCTCAGTATTTTTCCCTCTCTTTTTGCTTTACTTATTTATTTTTTTATATTATACGTATTCCTGTAATTTATGTTTTTTATGATGTATTGCAATGTACTGCTACTGCAAAACTAAAATTTCATGACATATGCCAGTGATATCAAACCTGATTCGGAAGTTTACTAGGCCACAAGCTGCCAGTGCAGGTGGTGCATGCAAGCTCTGTTTTAACGTTTAAAAGAAGTTTGAATAGGTACAGTACACGGATATTAGAGATATGGATAGCTATGACCCGGGTGCAGCTTGATGGGACGAGGCAGTTCCAATGGTTTGGTATGGACTAGATGGGCCAAAGGGCCTGTTTCTGTACTTTCCTTGGACTATGACTTGGAAATTACACACAATATGCCCTAGGATGCATTACTTGCAGGTGCTGTCTAACCAAATATGCTTAAGATCTAGGAACATGTAGAGCATCTCCTTTTTCAGAGAAGTGCCCTAGTCTTTTGTGGGTGTGGAGGTACACCCTCCTAGACCAGTGGTGGCTATTATATATGCAACAAGAATGCAATAAAAATTTTGGGGTCAAAGGTAGGTCTGTCATGACACTTGCGGTATGATGCGTTGCCTCTGAATATTCAAGATATATTTAGTCTTTAGAGGGTTACTTCTCATAGTAGCTGTGGAAAAAAATTGCAACTCACAGCTTTTGAGCTTGTAGCTAGATTTTTGCAGTAGAACAAAAACATTAGTGATAAAGTGATTTGCACAATGTTTTGGTGTTTTTTGACCGAACACATTAAATAAAATCTACATTGTGTTGTTTTGGATAAGGATTTTTCTATCCTGCTGTGGGCGACTGGACTATGATCTTTATGTGCTTTGACATAATACCTGGAGGTAGTCAGTCAGGCCAGGAGCATACTAAATGACTGCCATTCCCCATGCTGGTCATTGGAGACTCAGTGATGAGAGAAATACTTTGATTGCAGACCCAGCACAATGGGAGTATCAGCAAGACTAATGGGGGTTGGAATTCTTTTCTGATTAAAAGCACTAAATATATGCAAGAAGATCGTCTTCTGGTTGTACTCGCCCTTGGGCATCTGTTCCACTGAAATCAGTTTGGGTTTCACAGGCAAATCACTCTCTTTAATCTACTCTGTAAAGCAGAAGAAAATAAAACTACCCCAAAAACAAAATGTTCACCTTTCTTGGGCCTTGAGCTCTTTTGGCATAAGTACAGAGCCCCCTATCTAAAGCTTCATCGAACTTGGTTTTATGTACCTTAGTGGATGACTTCATAGTATATTCACAGAGAGAGAGTCACAAGTTCTGAACCTTTCTGCCAACAGAAATCACTATATAGTAATATTATAAACACAAGAGATTGCCCAGATGCTGGAAAATGCAGCATCTATGGAAATGAATAAACAGTTGACGTTTCAGGCTGAGACCCTTCATCGAGATTGGAAAGGAAGGTGGATAAGGAAGTGAGGGGAAGAGAAGGAGGACAAACTCAGTGATAGGTGAAATCAAGTGGGTGAGGAAGGGGTGATGAAGTAAGAAGCTGGGAGGTGATAGGTGGGAAAGGTAATGGGCTGGAGAAGAAGTAATCTGATAGGAGAGGAGTGTGGACCGTGGGAGAAAGGGAAGGAGGAGCAGCACTAGTGGGAGGTGATGAGCAGATGAGAAGAGGCAAGAGGGGGGCCTGAGTGGGGAAAGGGGAGAGAAATACGAGATTATTCTGGTCTTCAGGCATGCTAGGAGCCACACTCATGTCCCCATATACATCAACGGAGCTGTAGTGGAGCATGTATCAAGCTTCAGATTCCTTGGTGTCCACATTTCCGAGGATCTCACCTGGTCCCTGAACTCCTCCATCCTGATCAAAAAGGTGCAACAGCGCCTTTATTTCCTGCAGTGCATCAAGAAAGCTCACCTCTGTCCCAGGATACTGACAGACTTTTACCGCTGTACCATTGGGAGCATACTCACCAACGGCACCTCAGTGTGGTATGGTAATTGTCCCGTATCGGGCCACAAAGCACTCCAGCGTGTGGTGAAAACTTCCTAGCGGAATATCGGCACCCAATTGCCCACCATTGAGAACATCTACCATAAACGCTGCCTGGGCAGGGCGAAAAGCATTATCAAGGCTGCATCTCACCCTAACCTTGGACTTTTTACTTTCCTCCCATCCGGTAGGCGCTACAGGAGCCTCTGCTCCCATACCAGCAGGCACAGGAAGAGCTTCTTCCCTGAGGCTGTGACCCTGTTGAACCTCACGTCACAGCGCTAAGCAGTATTGCACCATATTGTACTGTCTCAGTACTTTTATATTTGTGTGCTGTAGTACTTACTTTTTATTCGCAGTTATTTTGTAAATAATACTATTCTTTGCATTTCTGGTCAGATGCTAACTGCATTTCATTGGCTTTGTAACTGTACTCAGCACAATGACAATAAAGTTGAATCTAATCTAAATAAGGAAATTGGAGAAATCAATGTTCATACCATCAGGTTGGAGGCTACCTGAACAGAATATGAGGTGTTGTAGACATGAGTTCAGTAGGGCAGGAGCAGGCATAAATAATGGCCTACATGGATAGTCAGGTTTGTGGATTCTGGATAGGAGGTAGAAATGAGTAATGTGGGGTAAGGTTGGTGGCAGTGGACGGGTGATCTCCAGAACTGATGAGTTTGGTGCATGAGACAATGACCTGATGGTCCTGAGTGAGGTCCTTTACAAGGGGCAAGTGAGAGGAGGTGTCTGAGAGTTGCTGCATGGCCTCAACAAGGTAGAGGCCAGTCTGCCACACTACAACAGCACCTCCTTTGTCTATGGGCTTGATGGTGAAGTTGAGATTGATGCAGAGAGAGTTGGAGGGCTGTGCGTCCAGAGGAAGTAAGGTTCGAAGAGGAGAGAGGTCATGGCAGGTGCAGAACTCACTGAGGTGCGGGCAAAGGGGGACAAAGGTAAGGCCCTTTATGAGGATAGAGAGGAAGGTCAGAGGGAATGGTGAAGACACAGCAGGGATTAGAGCTGAATGCAGAGGGAGGAAGTGAGTTGACGGTGTCAGAGGAGAGGAAGGGTTGGGGTGTTCAGGAAAGATAGAGTGGGAGGAAGATAGAGGTTCAATGGACCCATGAGGTAATGGTGGGAGACTGAGAGACCTGGGGTTGGGGAGTAGTGGTGGGGAAGGGGAGCCCAGTGGCCCAGCATCAGTGGGAAAGATAGTAAAATTAGTTGCCTCATGAAATAGATCAATGTACTGAGAAATTATCCGGTGATTCTGCAGAGCAAAAACCTGCTGGAAGGGAGGTTTAAATCCCAATTACCAGAAATAACGTTGTTCTTTAAATAAATGATATCATATCATCATCTGACGCCACACTCAGTGCTATGTGGGTGTCCTTTGAATGTGGGATTATCACTGGCTACCGTTGATAGAGAGGATTCTTGATCCACTGTTAAGAGTACAAATAGGGTACATGTTCCACTGCACAAACATTAAAACACGCATAGCACTAATCAGTCATTCACTTCCCTCCTTCAGTGAGCCATTTCTGGCTTAGACTCTACTCTCTTTCTTTCGCACTTGCATCCCTGGCCTCCCCTCCCACCCATTCCATCTGCCTGCTCTCACCCAGCCATCAACTGGTACTGACTGTGTTGGCAGATCACAGTATCCCATTTCTCAGACCATCAGCTCACTGGTTGCAAGTTCAGTTTGAGTATGGCTGCATTTAAACCCACAGAGTCCAAATCTCCTTTTGCCCCCAAATGCATGGTACCTGTCACTCCTGATGTTACAGAACTCAGAAGGCTCCCCCTCCAACTGCCCCAAAATCCACCAAGTCTGTTTCCCACTGCACCTTTCCCACTGCATCCATGGGATGCACATCTCACATTTCCCTTCAACCAACCTTACAGCTGCCTTTAAATCCAATAAACCTCCTAATCTACTGCTGAACTTGTGTTCATTTCTAATTTCCAACTTAACCGTATCTTTTAGTATTGTTGTTCTCATTTGGTTGTGCAGATGCCATCCAAAACTAGTGCCACAGAGTTCAACTTTATGCGGACTCTGTCTCTGTTTTCAACCAAACTTCCTGTTCGTGACAAGATCACTGCTTTATATAGCTCCTTTGTTGTATAGTTTTATGTCCCTTCTGCTGACAAAAGTAACATCGCTGGTTTGTAGACCTCCATTTTAAGTTTAAGCTGCTTACACCCAAGTAATGTGGACATTATCTCAGGAATGGAGCTTTTTGCCATTACCTGTTGACTAAAGAAAAGTCATATCTATCGCTGCCGATGGTTGAAATTCTGTGGTACATTTCAGCCATTTTACTGAGCATACAATTTTGTAAATTAAGTGCAATATTCTGTATGCTTACCAATTTGGGCTGATCTATGTTCAGCACAAACCTATACAACAACACAGAGTTTAAGGATTCAGCAATGTCTGGGTCAATATTAAAAGCAGTGTCATGTTTGCTGCTTGCATCTCCTACACTTCAATTCTTTGCAACTGACTTGTAACGCTGCACAATTTCAAATAGCTTTAGATTGTAATAATCCCCCAAAATCTTCAGTTTCTGCTTTCTATGGGGCTACTGGATTAGAAAGTATGTGGTGGGGCCAATCTCCATCATTGGAAGAGTAAGCACAATACAGATGAGGCCACAGTGGGAGCACCAGATACTGCAGACAACCCCAACAAATTTGCAGGTGAAGTGTTGCCTCATCAGTAAGTAATGTTTGAGACCCTGAATAGAGGTGAGTGAGGTTCTGTATCTGCTCCATTTCCCAGTGATTCACCCTCACGCCATCTTCCTACTGCCTTAACATGGAAAGAGTTCCTCTTTTCCTCACCTTCCACCCATGAGCCTTCACATCCAGAACATCATTTTCTGCAACTTCCACTACATTCAACAGGACCCTTCCATTAAACACATCTTTACTCCCTTCCCCTCCTCATTCTCCACTTTCCACAGGGATTTTTCCATTCATTATTTCGTTGTCCATTCGACTCTCCCCACTAATCACTCTCCTGGCACTTATCCCTGCAAGTGGCAGAAATGCTACAACCTGCCCATTCACCACCTCCATTCAGGGCCCCAAATGGTCCTTCCAAGCGATATAACACTTCACCTACAAATCTGTTGGGGTCACCTACTGTATCCAATGCTCTTGATGCGGTCTCCTCTATATTGGTGAGACTCAGTGAAGGTTGGCGGACAATTTGTCGAGCACTTTCACTTTATCCTTTAAAAAGCAGGATATCCAGTGGGCAACCATTTTAATTCTCAGGTTGGAGGAGCAACACTTCATATCCCATCGGGTAGCCATCAGCCCGATATCATGAATGTCAATTTCTCCAATGTCTGGTAATTTTCCCCTCTCTCTTCTCTCTCCTTCAATTCCCCACTCTGGTCCCCTCTTGCCTCTTCTCTACACCTCACCTCTCCCTTCTCCTTCTTCCCTTTCTCCTAATGAACCACCCTCCTGTCTATCAGATTCCTTCTTCTGCAGCCCTTTACCTTTCCCACCTCCTGATGAAGGGTCTCGGCCTGAAACATCAATTGTTTACTCATGTCCATAGATGTTTCCTGATCTGCTGTGTTCTTCCAGCATTTTGTATGTGTTGCTCTGGATTTCCAGTGTCTGCAGAATCTCCTGTGTTAGCAATATTGCTGAGTCAAGTTGGTGTGCAGCTAGGAGAGGAATATCCAGGAGGCATCATTCCTATTGGTGACCTTCTATTCAATGGTAGAAGTTTGGGCGGAAGCTGTCAGAGTAGCCCAGGCCAATCAGTTGCAGTGTATTTTATACATAAATTGTGTATCATCAGTTATGTAGTGAGGCTGGACTAGTTGCCCTCCAATAATTAAAACCATTTTTTTGTGCAATGTACGACTCCAACCCCTTGTTGCTCACTGACTACAGTTTTACACGAGCCCCTTGTTGCCAACCTCAGTCAAATGTGGTCTTCAAGGGCAGTCACTCTTGACTCACTTCTAGAATTCAGCACTTTGGTCCATGTTTGGAAAAGGCTGTGAGATAAACCAATCCGTATGCAGTCCGTGGGAGTGGGAGGGGTCGGGTGGTGGGAGTATACCCCTCAACAATGGTGTGGAAAAGTGAAACAACAGAGTGGGTGGCGAAAAATGTGGAAATGTATAGACCGTAATGGAAACATCTGTAAAGGATTGACAGTCATTTAATGGTTTATTGTACATACTTTTATTTTTGAATAAAGTATATTTTGTTTAAAAAAGTCCGTATAGGGCAGTAACATTTATAAATCAGACATTTTATCTGGTTGAATAGCAGCATCATAATGGAGGTTTACACAATGAGAATAAATTATTAAAGTCATTGATAAGGTACAAGGGAAGGAACTCATTAAAATTCACTTGGTCATCCACAAAGATTTCAGTTTATTATGTAGTTCAGACAAATGAGAATTGTTATGGAAAGACCTTTGATTTTTAATATTGCTGTGACAAAGCTCAATGAGAGTCTGAGGAACACTGCCTCATTTTTCTAATTAGGCATACTGTGGCCTTATCACTACATTTTCAGACCTTAGCCCTTACTCTGTTTTTTAATATATTCAGACTGCAGCTATTGATAATGGTTCTGCTATAGGTTATTTCTAGCTCCACAAAGTTTTTTGTTTACTTGTTTGATTGAGAGTGCCTTTTACCTTGCATAATTATCCCTTCTATCATTTAATCTTTCCCAGTTACTCTTTAATCACTGACTTCCTTTTGTTCTTCCTTCTGTTTTACTGCTAATGTTGTAGGGCATGTCATTTAATAGTTTTCTGTAGAAGCAGTGTGTTCTGCTGATTGATTGGGTTTCAGTTAGAATTAAGGGGCTGTGATGTTCAACTTAGCAACGTTGGGTCAGCCAATCAGGATATGAAATTGGAAGAGGTCCTAGAGAAAGCTGGGCAGAGGGGATTTTGTGACAGATACTGGTGTGGGTCGAGGTCTTTTTTGGCGGGAGCTGGGAGAAGACAGGAGGGAAGATGACTGAGGATGCCACCCTGGTTGTACAATGGCTTCGAGGAGGAAGGGCCAGTACCCCCATGGGGGAGCCGGTTTGTTCGAGATGGATTTCGAGCAATGTTCAGAAGGTGGTGTGTGCTTTCACGCAGCACGTAAGTTAAAGACAACTTCAACATGAGCTCCAACTTAAGTGCAGATTGGAACTGGGTTAACTGTAATGGGCCCTTCCCCCCCCCCACTAACTGTTCGATAGAGCTGAAATTTGTAAATATACTTTCTTTATAATTGTATGCAATGCACGATCTGTTATTTCTTGCCAACGGTTAATTGCATGTGGGTAGTATTCGCATAGATTGGGGTTCAAGTGGTTGCGACATCCCAGCCTCCCAGTTTTGGTGGGACCCAAGCCATACCGACCCTAGACGCAGAGTTAGAGAAAGTTGGTTTTCTCCCTGCTGAGCCCAGTGGCTGTTAGCAAGGGGCTAATGAGCCGTGTTTTTAGAGATGCTGGTAAAAGGTGTTTCACTTCTTTCCCAGCTTTTATTTTGTTTAAAACAGCCACATTTTTAACATTTTCCATTAGTAGTTAGCGTGACGCTATTACAGCTCAGGGCATTGGAGTTTGGTGTTCAAACCCAGCGTCCTCTGTAAGGAGTTTGTACATCCACCCTGTAGAATGTGCGTGTTTTCACCGGATGCTCCAGTTTCCTCCCACAGTCCAAAGGCTTACCAGTTAGTAAGTTAATTGGTCACTGTAAATTGTCCCATTATTAGGTTAGGGTTAAATCGGGGGTGGGGGGTGGGTGGGGGTTGCTGGGCAATGCAGCTCAAAGGGCCAGAAGGGCCTATTTCCACGCAGTATCTCCAAGTACATAAATTTACGCTGATAGATCATCCACCTGAACCAATGGCCTAGAAATTGAATTTATAATGGAGAGTGAAACATTCATTGTCACTAATGAACCTGGTAAATTCTGGTATCTGCACATTAACAGTTAAATGCAGTAACTTACTGCTAGTTAGAGGTAGAGAAACCATTCTCATCCATGGGGTGTAATTTTGCAGTGATAGGTAGTGCAAATAGCATAAATGTAATGTAAACGTACACTCCTTGTGCACCATTCTCACTATAAACAAAAAAAGAGGTCTAGTTAGTTTTTTCTTCTAAATTCAGTGCACCATCATCATTACTGCTGAACAATTAACTGCTGTACAGCACTGAAAAGTTAACTTTATACATGTATATAGAAATCCTCTGAGAAAAATTTGAGTCAACATCATAGTGTCATACAAAAGGAAACATGCCTTTCGGCCCAACTTGTCCATGCTGACCAAGCTGGCTAATTGAGCTGGTCATATTTGCCTGTGTCTGGTCCATATCCCTCTTTCCTATCCATAAACCTACCTAAAAGTCATAGTTGAACTCTCCTTTACCACTTCCTCTGGCACCTTGGCACCTTGTTCCATATCTTCACCACACTCTGTGTCAAAAAGTTGCCCCTCAGGTTCCGTATAATGCTGTACCCTCTCACTCTAAACCAATGTCCTCTAGCATGGGACTTTCCTGCACGGGGGGGGGGGGCAAAGAATTTTGGCTATTTTCTCCTCATCTATGCCCCTCATGATTTTTTACTCCACTTACAACATCCCTCCTACACAGGGGGAAAAGATCCTGGCCCATCTAGACTCTCCTTATAACCCAACACTCCAATCCCAGTAAAATCCTTGTCTTTTCTACACTTAGTTCAATGATATCCTGGGCACCCAGGACTGTACACAATACTCGAAGTTCAGCCTTACCAACATCTTCTATAGGTGTAACATATCCCAACATCTATACTCAATATTCTGACCGATCAAGGCAAATGTGCCAAACTCCTCTTTCAGCACCCTGTCCACCTCTGTTGCCACTTTCAAGGAGTTTGAAAATAATTAAACTTCCAATTTCTGAAGTCTATGAAGGGTCAGTTCGAGCAAAATCAAATTCCACTCTAAAATGATGAATACATTTTTCTTGTTATATGGATGTCAGAAGTCTTCGTTTAAAAGCTCAGCCTGCTGGATGACATTTATGTTGCTACGGTTCAATGTCTTTACAGAAGATGCCAGGTAATGATTTGGTGGGGAACAGGGAAATCAGCACTATAAAGCCCACTGAATCACTTGATGGACATGTTCCTTTAGGATCAGCAAGACTGAGATTGACTGCCCTTTTGCTGCTGAGATGAAAGTCCACGTTGATGACTCCTTGCAGCACATATGGTACCTGTTATAGATATAAACCTGCTGAGCACTTACTGTTGGAATTATTTTCAGAGCAAGTATCGAAACAAAGTTTAGGATTTGAAGTACTACTGTTGGGATATTAAGCACTGCATTTAAGATTAGTTTCTATAATATACAATGCTGCAATCTGGATTGACACGGGTAGGAAATTAATGATAATGAGAGCTCTTCATTAATTTAACTTCTTGGTTTTGCCCAGACGGTTGGGGAAATATTGTCTACATTGTGCTGATTCCAGGCCTGAAAATTGATCCTGATGTTTTTCGACTCCATGCAATTCATCCACTTGAAAAGATAAAGTATGACTTTCTACCACCCCGCCCCCCTGCTCCAACGAGAGCGCAAACAAGATCCCCCCACTACCACAAATTTTGCAGGAGAGCATTGCACATTTGAAGACATCACAGGTGTCAGCACACCTGAAGTGCAATGGGATAGCCTCGTCCTGAGAGAATCACTATTGAGCGAAAAACAAATCTTCATTGACTGTTCTTTTCAGGAGAGTCTGATGCCAGCAATCCTCAGACATCATCATGCATTCAATTTGCTTAACATACTGAAATTCAAGTCGGAAGGGAACAAAGGGTAGCTCCTTTGAGTTTATCACCTGTATTATATCTCCAACATCAATATTACAAGGTTATCAAAAGTTCAACCATTGTTAATTAATTCTTCTGTCTTTGCACTAATCAACTAAATGGAATTGCAATAATTCAGAGTTCCATAATAGTGCATTGAAATCTAAATTTACAACTGGAGCTAAACATTTCCATTTTTCTAAGGTCAGAATGAAGTGACATTTCTTTATTAGCATTAATGATTTTTACATATTGAGCAACCAAAGCAAATAATGCTTCAATATCTTGGAATGCCACCAGATTCTGATTTCTCTTTAAGCTGTTAGTAACTCATTTACAGGATCTTTTTCCTAAGAAATCTGTTCACACGATGTGTGGTAATAAAATGCAAATCAAAGTACTTTTCATTTCTTTCCTTTTCCTTTGTTTGACAATAGACAGGCCCAATGACAATTCTGGAAAGCCAAAGCCATGTTGATTCAATATTGATCAGACTAATATGCTTTCTTTCTTATTAGATTCTTAAACATGGCCTAGAGAACAACCGTGCAATTTAACCTGATATTTAAATGGCATTTGAGGAAAAAGAATATAATACTGTAAACACCAAGGTCGGAAGGAGAGACAAAAGTTCATCAGAAGACATCATAGGAACCATCTTCGACAAGCCGTGTTAACTTTCTCCAGTCTAAAATTATGTTAAGGTTTCATTGAGTCACAAAATTCAAGCATTTTTAATAAATGTTAAAATGCTAATAAACATCAATAAGTAGTTTCCTCTCACAGCTATTCTTCAACCCGCTGAATTCCTTCAGCAGATTGCGTTGCTCCCAATTCCAGTCTCTGCAGTCCCTTAAAAATTAGCTTTATTTGCACATCAAAACCTACAGTAAAATGTGTCGTTTTGCATCAAATCAAATCAGAGAGTATCGTGCTGGGACCAGCCCCCTTGTGTCACCGTGCTTCTAGTCTCAGCATAGCAAACTCAGAACTTACTAACCCCTAACTGTACATCCTTAGAACGTGAGAGGAAATCAAAAAATTGTTTCGAAATACCTGGAGGAAACCCACATAGTCGTAGGGAAAACATTCAAACTCCTTATAGACAACACCGGGAACCGAAGCCGATCGCTGATTCCTGTTACTAGTGATCATGCTAACCACTATGATATTCCAAACAAATGTGTGTTGCACATTAAGGAAATCATCTATGCTATTGTCATAGTACTGTGCCAGCTGATGAACGCAGGCACTGACAGCAACCCTTGCAGGGTTGGGAGAACTGTAACTGACCTTTTTACATCGTGGATATATGTTAACCTTTAGACTCTGCAACTTTCCACTGAGGTGCTACAAATATCTTTAATAACATTTCACCAGCTGTAAATAAACAGTAGCATCAGGACAACAAAAAAATAAAAAACAATCAAGACCTTCAAAATGGGAGGACACCTGCAGGTTTAAAAAAAAGCAGATTGTATTTGATATTAGGTTATTTTTTGGATTGGGTTTTGATATCGACAATATACTCAAAGGGTTAAAGTCCATTATTGTTCTGCTCAGATCAGACATTGCATGGTCTGGAAGTAATTGCATTTTTGAATGTGGATGGAGGGCTGCTTAAATGAGAGTAAACTTATGGATGTTTATCAGCGATTATTAAAACAAAATATTAATTGTAGACACCAGGAAATCTGCAGATGCTGGAATTTCAAGCAACGCACATAAAAATGCTGGTGAACGTAGCAGGCCAGGCAGCATCTATATCAAATCTCTTTCAAATCTCTTACTATCTCTTACTATCTCTTCTTTCAGTTAGTCCTGACGAAGGGTCTCGGCCCGAAACGTCGACTGTACCTCTTCCTATGGATGCTGCCTGGCCTGCTGCGTTCACCAGCATTTTTTACAACATTTCTATAGCATTAAGGTAAGGACCTTGACTCGACGATTCCAAGAGATGAAATTTCTTCTTTTTAAACCATTCTGTTGTTGATTTACTCTTGTCTTTCAGGTCATTGTCTTGTTGCATTATCCAAATTCTATTAAGCTTTAGGTGACAGACTGCTACCCTGACATTCTCCTGTAAAATGTCTTGATTCATTGTTCCCTCAATGATCGCAATCTATCTAGGCCCTGAGGCAGGAAAGCAGCCCCAAACCATGATGCTCCTTCCACCATGCTTCACAGTTGACGTGAGGTTTTGGTGTTGGCGTGCAGTGCCCTTTTTCCTCCAAACATAGCAATGTGCATTTCTGCCAAAAAGTTCAACTTTTGTCCCATGTGTTCATAGAACATTGTCCCAGAAGTATTGTAGAACATTCAGGTGGTATTTTGCAAACTTGAGACATGCAGCAATTTTTTTTTTGCGGAGTATTGGTTTCCTCTGCAGTGTACTTCCATGAACACCATTCTTGTTCAGTGTTTTTCTTATAGTGGACACATGAACAAAGACTTTAGCAAGTTCTCAACATTTCTGCAGGTCTTTTGCTGTGACCCTTGGGTTCTTTTTCACCTCCTTCAGCATTGCACATTCTGCTCTCGGTGTGATTTTTGCAGGATGTCCACTCCTAGGGGGAGTTGCCACAGTACTAAGTTTCCTCTATTTGTAGCATATTTCTCCTACTGTGGACTGATGAACACTCAGGTCTTTAGAAATGCTTTTGCAGTCTTTTCCAGCTTCATGCTTCTCTACAAGTCTTCTTCTAAGGTCCTCTGCAAGTTGCTTTGATCGAGGTATGGTACACAAAGGCAGAACTTTCTTGAGAAGAGCAGGCTCTGTCAGTAAACTGATTTTGTGTATCTTTTTTATAGGGCAAGGCATCTTTACAACCAACTCCTCCAATCTCATCTCATTGATTGAAACACCTGACTCCAAGTAACTTTTGTAGAAGGCATTACCCCAGAGCTTTACATACTTTTTCCAACAAATACATGTAATATTGGATCATTTTTCTCAAATAAATGAACAAGCATTTTTTGTTACTTAATTGGGCTCTATCTAGTTTTAAGACTTATGTGAAGATCTGGATCATATTTTACTCATAATTATGCAGAAATAGAGAAAATGTACAGGGTTCACAGACTTTCTAACACAACTCTACATATAAATCTTCTGGACAGCTCATTTTCATTAGCAATCATTGGCATAAATCTGATATGGAATGAGTGCACGTAACTGAATGTCTGGAAACTTTGTGCAGCCTTTAAAAGAATGCACATTACCCTATGCTCCTCTAAAACACGGTTGCTGACAAAGTGGATGGAACGCTCCCACAGCACGACCAGCAGGAACTCCCTCACAAGATGTGGAAAATGTGCAGTGGTGCTCCTAGGCTCAAGTCTCACCCAGTCCCCACAACACTGAGTCACTGTTGTTCAAGCTGTCTTCGGTTGTGTGGAGGTCCAGGGCAGAACATGTACCAGGCCCCAGGTAGAGTGCAGAAGCGATTGTTAAAGACTATACGAATACTGATGATTACCTTTGTGTATGGCTGCTTCAGGAGAGATGTGGGGCCCCAGTAAACATGAACATTTTCTTCATCTAATGTACTAATTTTATAATAAAATCCTTGAGGTCAAAGTAAAAAGAAGAAGAATTGTCACATTTTGTATTACATGTAGCCAAAACCTCAATGACATAAAGTCCTGAAGCTCTTCCATAGAACACAGGAGAGTACTGCTCAGGAATAGCCCTTTGGTCCATAATGTTGAGTTGAACTAATCCTTTCTGCCCATACAATGTACATCTCCCTCCAATCTTCATACATTCTTGTGCCTATCTAAAACCCTCTTAAACACCACTTCAGTGTTTGCCTCTACCACCCCCCCTAGGAGCGCATACTCAGCACCCACCACTCTGTATTAACAAAATAAACATCTGCTGAACCCCCAAAATCATATCCTGTAGTATTAGGTATTCCAATCCTGGGAAAGAGATACTAGATATCCACCCTATCCATACTTCCTAGGAGGAGAAGATGGTGGCGCGACAGCAGCACGCGCGGCCTCTCCGGTGAATGATATCCGTAATCTGTCAAGTAGGGGACCATGCATAATTCTAATTTGATGGAGACAGACGTGAGAGTATGGAGGAACATCTGGAGAAACATCTGAAATGACCACTTCGCTGCCGCTGCTACTTTGTGGTAACCGGAATCTCCGGAGCAGAAGGCCCAAATCCTCGGCTTTGTTTCAGCGGCCGGGGCGAGGTCGAAGGCACTCGGCAGAAGATGGCGCTCGGGAGGCTGTATCAAAGGGACTGGTCGGAGGCTTGAAGTTTTCGGATGGACGGACTCAGTGTCGGCTGTGGTCAGCTGCTTCCAAGGCATTGGCAAGTTGACGGTGCCTGGAGGTTTATGGCAGGGAGTTTCTCCCTTTTGCCGCCTGCTATCGGGGACTCGGGAGTTGATCGACTCCGGGACTTTGAGACTTTTCTTTACTGTGCGCATGGTTTGTTCTTCATCAAATTATGATATTCCTTTGCACTGCTGTAACTATATGTTATAATTATGTGGTTCTGTCAAAGTTAGTCTTTGGTTTGTCCTGTTTTCTGTGATGTCACTCTGGAGAAACATTGTATCGTTTCTTAATGCATGTATGCATTTCTAAATAACAATAAAAGAGGACTGAGAGTTCTCATAATCTAATCTTATTAATGTCTCCAATCAGCCTGTCATTCCGAAGAAAGCAGCCCAAGTTTCTCCAGCCTCTCCTTTATGGTTATACCTTCTAATCCAGGCAGCATTCTGCTAAACCTCTTCCGCATCCTTTCCAAAGCCACCAATCCTCCCTATGACAGGGTATGAGAACTGAATGCAATGCTCCCTATGTTGCCTAACTAGAGTTCTATAATTCAGCAACATAACTTCCAAACTCTTAAACTTGATGCCTTGACTAATAAAAGCAAGCATGGCATATGCCTTTATTTGACATCCTATCAACCTGTGCAGCCAGTTTCAGAGGTTTGTGATTGGCCATCAGAATTCCTAAGGGCCCTACCATTAACAGCGTACAAATTTCCCAAAGTGCATTGACTCACATTTGGCCAGATTAAACTCCATATACCATTTCTCTGTCCAAATCTCCAACTGATCAATATCCTGCTGTATCCTTTGCAATATCTTCTATATTACCACAATATTAAGCTTTCTATTATCTGCAAAATTACAACGCCACCCATCTACATTTTCATCCAGGTTATTTTTTATGTATCACAAAATGCAGAGGTATTAGTACAGACCCCTGCAGAACACCACTGGTTTTGGACCTTCAGCCACAATAAGATCCATCAACTACTACAATTTGTCTTCTATGCACAAACCGATTCTGATTCCAAAGAGCCAAGTTATCATGGATCCCATGCATCTTCATTTCTGGATAGGCCTACCATATTGATAGTGAAGCAGTTTACAATGAATTACAAAGAGATATTGATCAGTTAAAAGAGATAGACTGAGGAATGGCAAAGAGCATGAATCAATACTCTTTGGGCAGTCAGACCCAGTTGAGACCTATGCTATAAATGGTTGGGCACAGTTGAATGTTGTGAAACAGAGGGAGCTGGAAGTACAAGTAGAAAGCTTCACTATAAAGGCCGCATTTGTTGACAAGGTGGTGGAAGTATTAACATGGTGGCATTCATCAGTCAGAGCATTGAGTTTAGGATGAGAATATTATGTTACACCTATACAAGTTGTTGGTGAGGCCAGACTTAGAGTATTGCAGACAGTTTTGTTCAATTATAGAAAAGTCACTTCCAAGCTAGAGAGAATACAAAAGAAATTTATGAGAAAGCTACATAGATTAGAGGATCTGAGTTATGGGGAAAGGGTGGCCACGCTGGTTCTTTATTCCCTGGAGCACAGGAGAATAACGAGTGACCTCACAGAAGTTTATAAAATCATGAGGTGTATGGATAAGCTGGACAGTCATGTCTTTTCCCTATATTTGGAGAGTCCACGGATACAAGAGTGGAGAGATAAAAAGAGTTCTGAGAAGTAACATCTTTACACAACAGGTAATAAGCTGGAATGAGCTGCCAGAGCACATGGTCACAGTGGGTACAATGGCAACATGCAAGAGGTATTTGAATAGGTACCTGGAGGGGAGGGGGGACTTGAAGGGTTATGGGCTGAATGTGGGCAATTAGACCTAGCATGGAGAATAGTGTGGTTGACGTGGAATAATGGAGCTAAGGGGCCTGACTCTGTACTGTATTATTCTATAACTCTTTGGCCTTGTTCGCCCACGCCAAACGGCAAGGCACCTGAATGAATGAATGGCCTTGTTAAACCTCTTACTAAAATCCACAGCTCTGTCTTCAATCACCTTCATCATCTAGACAATCTCGATCAAGTTATTATAACAATGACTTGACCCACCCAAGGCTATGCTAATTGTCCCTACTTAGGACATAGATTTCGAAATGCAAATAAATCTTATCACAAAGGAACCTCTCTAAAAGCTGGCACAAGAGGACCTCATTGGACCTCACCTAAAGAGGCTAATAAGATCTTGGTCAAAGTTCCAGTAATCTCATGCCTCTTTCAATAACCTGGGACACATCCTGTCAGGCCCCTGGGATTTTTCCACCTTAATGTTCATAAAGGAGGCAGGGGCTCTTAATCCCAAATTAAGAAGCCTTATACTACAAGGCTCCACACTGATGTCATTATCCACCATGTCCTTCTCCTTGATAAGCACTGACTCAAAGTACTCATTTAGGATCTTGCCCAGATCCTCTGCCTTCAAGTACACATTCCTTCCTTTATTCTCAAGTATTCCCATCCTCTTCCTAGTTATCCTTTTGCTATTTCTACAGGGGCACAATTGAGAGCATCCTGCCTGGCTGCATCACTGCCTGATATGGGAACTGTAGTTCCCTCATTTGCAGGACTCTGCAGAGAGTGGTGCGGACAGCCCAGCGCATCTGTAGATGTGAACTTCCCAATATTCAGGACATTTACAAACACAGGTGTGTTAAAAGGGCCCAAAGGATCATTTGAAACCCGAGTCACCCCAACCACAAACTGTTCCAGCTGCTACCATCCGGGAAATGGTATTGTAGCATAAAAGCCAGGACCAACAGACTCCGGGACAGCTTCTTCCACCAGGTGATCAGACTGCTTAATTCATGCTGACACTACTGTATTTCTATGTTATATTGACTGCCCTGTTGTACATACTAATTATTACAAATTACTATAAATTGCACAATGCACATTTAGACAGAGATGTAATGTAAAGATTTTTACTCCTCATGTATATGAAGGGTGTAAGTAATAAAGTTAATTCAATTTAATGGATGAATGCAATGTATAGGCGTATAGATTTGTATCTGGACAAGAGGTCGAGGTATAACCTCTGGAAAGCCATTCATATGTAAAGTGGCAATACCAGATCAAATGATGCTCAACAGCTGTGACAGGGCTTGAATGCTATCACCTCCTACAAAGTGAAACCAAGCAACATGGGTGACAGCAAGACTTTGCTCTCTGGTGAGCTCAATGCCTTTTATGCTCGCTTTGACCATCAAAACACGGAGGAACCTTCACAAACTCCTACAGCCCGCCAATGATCCCGTGACTTCAGTCTCTGAGGCTGACATGAGAGCATCTTTCAGAAGAGAAGCATCCAGCCCTGATGGGGTACCTAGCTGAGTACTTAAAACCTGTGCTGATCAACTGGCAGGAGGGTTCACTGACATCTTTAACCTCTCGATTGGGCAGTATGAGGTACCCATCTGCTTCAAGTGTTTGCCTCTACCACCAGTGCCAGTGCCTAGAAGAATGTGCAAAGAACCCAAAAAAGTTGTAAAGCGAGAAAGGTTCATGAATTCAAGAACAAATTTGATGAAGTTCTTCCTAAGAACTAAAAGTAAAGCCTGTGGAACTGAATGCAAATTATTGCAATTAGTTGGACATTAGAAGGCAGGGAGCATTTTGAAATGAATAATTAGCACAGGCAGAGGGCTGTTGATCTGGTGAGCAGCTATCAAGGGCAGCGATGTAACATTAAAAATCAAATGCTTCCAAAGTTTGGAAACATTTCTTCACACACAAAAAAAAATTTAGTCACATACAAAGGCAATAGTGCTAATTAATCATTATAAATTTGAATCAGATTTTTGCTAGCCAAGGTTATTAAGAGATTTGAAGATAATGCAGATGACTGGGGACATGCTTAGGGCAACAGAGTGGCACAGTTAGTAGAGCTGCTGCCTCATAGCTCCAGCAACTGGGTTGAGTCCTGATCTCTGGAATTACAGTACCCGTTTGAAATTTACATGTTCCCTTGTTGACTAATTTCTGCTACATACTCCAACTTCCTCACACATCCCAAAGATCTACAATTTGGCATGCTAAATGTACTCACCGTAGCTATGCGAGAAACAATGGTATATTCGAGTCCATGTGTTCCTTTGTTCTGTGCTTCAAGAAAGTTGTCAGACAGATTGCATCAAACGATTGATTTTTTAGTCTCCAATGGGTACAATTTAAAAAAAACTATTTCTTCAACATTTAATACCTTGTGTTATTAATATACAGCAGTTACATACATATTTGTAGAATCCGGAACTAATACAAAGTACCGTGAGGCATTACAAAGATGTGTAAAATTAATTAAAATATGTTCCAATCGCTCTAGAGCTGTGGAACAAAATAAGGGTGAGAGAAATTTCAGTACAATGCAGCATCAAGAAATCAAGAGCTGAAATCATGACTATGTGTAGATATACAAGTACATACAAACTCATGGAACATTAGCTTAGGGTGTGTGCATCTTTGATTTTGTGTTCTTAATGTCGTAATTATACTTTCTTTATAATACTAGAATTCTAGTAAAAGCCAGGGAACTTTTTGCTCTAATCATTTAATTACTTATGACATGTACTTAATTAAATCATTATACATTTAACACAAAATCATTACTTCTGGAGTAGTTATTAACTGTACTGCTGAAGAACTGGATCAGTTTACCATCAAGACTTGCATTTACATTTCCTGTAGTGTTTATATAACATACCACATTGCGACTGACACTTCTGTACTATGCTCTGTACTATGTGTACATTGTGCTCTCGCTTTGTAGACCCTTTGATCAGGCAAAACAAAAATTACCACATGCCTTCCTGCACTTTCCTCATGACAATGTGCATTTCAACCAGAGCTTTCTGCTTTAACCCAGATTCTGAAGGTACCCGAGAGGGAGAGTTCTGTAGATATTTATTCCATTGTCAGAGTGCTTTGAAAGATGATTTCCTCACCAAAACCAAGTTCTATCAACTTACGGTTTTTCAGAGACACATTGATATAAGGAATAAAAATAGCAATGACAAAGCAATATGGCAAGGTACAAAATTGTATTTAGAGATCTTGACAATAAAAGCACAGAGGTGACTTCCTAAAAGGGAACTACAAGACCAGTGGCTCACAAAAAGATGATTATTTACTTCACACTTTTATTAATTTCTTAGAATGTGGAAGGCCGTTTGGTCCATCCAATCCATGCCAGCTGCCAGAGAAATACCAAAGGAATCTTGACATGTTGCGAATACAAAATTCATGCTATATGTTTACAGGGAAAATGCAGTTCAGTCAGGAGGTTTCAAATTTCTGAATTTTCCCCAAGAGCACTGTCAGTTAAAGCTTGTGCACATACTGTAGATTACTCCTCTCATTCTACTTATGGAGCCTGGTGACATGAATGAAATCCTAAACTGATACTTCACATCAGTATTCACCAGGAGGAATGACGTAGAGACTGCTGAGCTAAGGGAGAGGTATAATGTCATTTTGAAGCTGGTCTGTATCAGGAAGGAGAAAGTACTAGAAATATTGGAGCATATTAGGGTGGATCAATCCCTGAGGCCTGACAAGATCTATGCCAGGCTGCTAATGGAAGTATCTGAGGATTTAGATAGGGCTCTGATGTTAGCCATATGTGAGTTGTCAGAATACTGGAAAATTGCAGATGTCCCCTTGTTACAAAAAAGGTAGTAGGGATTAGCATGGAAACTACAGGCTGGTGAGTCTAGCATCAGTAGTAGAGAATACTAGACTTCGGGCAAGATGGCAGTGAACTCAGACACGGCAGCTTCTATGGGGCAAACCAAAGGTTATTTTTAAACTTTGTTTTATGATCACAAGACCTAGCTGGACATTAAAACCTGAAAGTACTGCAAGGCTAAACCATCAGCAAGTTGCTCATTGGCAGAGAAACTGAAGGTTTTGGACTTCAGAGCACAAAGAAGATGTGCAGTCTAACAGTGAATGATCATCTTAGTTGCTTTTCTTGTGATCGCAAGACCCTGTTAGATGTCGTTAGTGTGGAATACTGGAAGACCAATTCACTGGTTTATTGGTGGATGGTGGGGGGCCTGCGTGGCCTCTGTCATAGTGACAACTAGGCCTCAAACCACAGCGTATCACCTGTTTACAGCGGCCCAAGAGAGAGGAGAGAGGGGTCAGAGTCAATGTGCTCCACCGGAGCAGGTGTGGTGTGGTGTCCAAGCTGGAGTCAGTGCTGCCCCCAGTGTTCGCTAGGCAGAAGACAAGCTGTATTGTGTTCGACTGCAGACTGCTGCACCATTCATGAACTCGGGGATTTGGACTATATTTCTTGTGTGGCTGCATTTTACTGCTAACTTATATGTGCTATATATGCCTCATGATGTGCAAGGTACTGTGTTTTGCACTTTAGACCCGGAATAATGCTGTTTCATTTGGCTGTACTCATGGTGGGGTGTATGGGGTGTCAGGGAGGGGTAGCACCTCTGGTGGGGGAGCATGTCGCGTCCTTTTCAGGGTGGCTTGTCCACCTTTGATCCCCACCTGGCACTCAGCTCTCACCTGTGGCTCCCCGTAGCTGTTTGCATGCGACAGTGGCCACACCCCGGGCAACAGCTTCGACAAGCCGGCTAAACCAGGTGAGGGTAGCTGACGGGTCTCAAACCCTCGGTGAGATAGGGAGTTGTCTATCCCAGCATGTGAAGACAGACTCCGGTGGACTGAGTGGGCGAGACCAACAGAAGGTCCAACGGTCAAGAAGGCGGTCTCTGCAAGTGTCGTGGAACGTGTAGAGCAGGACAAGACACAGAAGACGTCCTGGTCATCCACTGCGCCTAGTCCCATCTCCAGCCGTCTCGACTCTTGTCTTGCCGCTGGATCCAGATGGGAACTGGGAAGAGAGAGTGAGGCTGACGCTGCGCAACTCTCCCTCACTTAAATCCAAATCAAGCGCTGGTCTCGGCACCATCATAATGGTGTCGAGGTAGGTCTTCATCGCCGACAACGATGGACGAACAACACTCATGGGTACTCCTGTATAGTTGAATGACAATTCCAGTTGAACTTGTGCTTGAGAGGTTGCTGCAGAGGAACAGCACTTATGTTCATGTAGAAAGGGATGAATTGGGTTTCAATGTGTGTGCAGAACAGATTATGTCTAAATCTGACTGTCTTTTTGATTAGTATAATTGATGAGGGCAGAGCAGTAGACATAGTTTAAATGGAATTTAGTAAGGATTCTGACAAGGTCCCACATAGTAAGATGGTCCTAAAGTTTAAGGCACAATGATTCTCAATCACGTTAGCAAACTAGATCCAAAATCTGATGAGTAAAAGGAGGCAAAGTCTATTGGTGGATGGGTTTTTAGCTGATTGGGGATCTGTAGCAAATGGTATATAGAGGGATTTGTTCTGGAACCATTGTTGAATGTAATGTCTGTATAATTGAATTAGATGAAAATATAGGGGCTATGATTAACAAGTTTGCAGACAACATGAAAATTGATGCAGTTGTAGATAGATGGTGAAGGAGGGTGGAGAAGCCAGTAAGATTAATGAGAATGGTTGATATTTGAAACTTGCTGCCTGGTGGTGGAGCCTATTACACTCAATATATTTAAGAGGATTTAACCAGTCATTAGGATATAAACTTACATAACTAATATGGCAAATAGGATTAGCGCAGATGGGCAATATAAATGGGCTGGTTTCTGTCCTGTAGAACTCCTTAGAAATACCAGACTTCTCTTTGTCCCAACTGGAGTTGCAATAAAAGCTGCTACTAGATTGATTGCGAGCAAAAGCTTCTCTTTGCTCCAGAGGATTTGAAAGTTTCTTTCTCTGATATTGTTACAATTTCTTTTTCTCCTCTTCTAAAGATACTGTCTCACAGCAAAATATAAAATTCTGTAAATCTCAAATACCTATCAAGAGCCAACATTTCAGCAATGAACTCTCAGTGAATACTGATGAGGGGATGTTAAAACAGAACATAAGACTATAAAATATAGGAGCACAATTAAGCCACTTGGCCCAGAGTCTGTTCTATTTTCCCTCTCAGCCCAAATTTCCTGCCTTCTCCCTGTATCCCTTCATGCACTGACTAATCAAGATCTGTCAACCTCTGCCTTAAATATACCCAAAAACATGGCCTGCACAGCTGCCTGTGGCAATGAATTCCACAGATTCACCACTCTCTGGCCAAACCCAAAGAAATTCCTTGTCATCTCCATTTAAATGGCTGTGATGAGTTCTTTGTGCCGGATGTTGGAGAACTGGGAGACCCAGACTTTCCCAGGGAACTACATCTGCGTGAAGTGCATCCAGCTGCAGCTCCTTGAAGACTGTGTTAGGGATCTGGAGCAGCAGCTGGATGACCTTTGGCTTGTATGGGAGAGTGAGGAGATCAAAGCTACAGGGAAGCAGTCACCCCAAAGTTGCAGGAGGCGAGTCGCTGGGTGACTGTCAGGAGAAATAGAAATAAGCAGTTAGAGCAGAGCATACCTGTGGCCATTCCCTCAAAAATAAGTACGTCACTTTGGCTACTTTTGTGGGGGGATGACCTCCCAGGGGAATGCCACAGCGACAGGGTTACAGGCACTGAGCATGGGTCCCTGGTGCAGAAGGGAAAAATAGAGAAGAAGGGAGTGGTAGTGATAGGGGACTCAATAGTGAGGGGAACAGGCAGGAGATTCAGTGGACGTGAACAGGACACCCGGATAGTATGTTGCCTCCCAGCTGCCAGGGTCAGGGGCGTCTCAGATCGCATCCACAACATTTTGGAGGGGGAGGGAGAGCAGCCAGATGTCTTGTTACATATTGGAACCAATGACATGGGAAGGAAAAGCAAAGAGGTCCTGAAAAGAGAATTTAGAGAGCTAGGTAGAAAGCTGAGAAGCAGGACCTCCCGGGTAGTAATTTCTGGAATTCTGCCCATGCTGCACGCCAGTGACTGTAGAAACAGGATGGTTTGGCAGATAAATATGTGGCTGAGAAGCTGGTGCAGGGGCCAAGACTTCAGGTTCTTGGATCATTGGGATCTCTTCTGGGGGAGGTATAACCTGTACAAAAGTGACGGGTTGCACCTGAACCTGAGGAGGATCAATATTCTTGTGGGCAGGTGTGTTAGAGCTGCTGAGGAGGGTTTAAGCTACTTGGCAGGGAGTGGGAACCGGAGTGAAAGGACTCAGGATAGGACGGATGGTAAAAAAGTAAAGATAGCGTGCAGTCAGACTGTCAGGAAGGGCAGGCAGGTGATGGGACTTAGTTGCAGCCAACAGACTGAGTATCAAAACATTAGGGATGCAGAATCAGAAAGGATAGCAAATACAGTATTCAAGGTGTTGTACCTAAATGCATGTAGTGTGAGAAATTAGGTGGATGATCTTGTTGCACTATTACAGATTGCCAGGTATAATGTTGTGGCCATCACTGAATCGTGGCTGAAGGATGGTTGTAGTTGGGAGTTGAATGTCCAAGTTACACATTATATCGGAGGGATAGGAAGGTAGGCAGAGGGGATGGTGTGGCTCTACTGGTAAAGAATGACATCAAATCAGTAGAAAGATGTGACATAGAATCCTTGTGGGTTGAGGTAAGAAACTGCAAGGGTAAAAGGACGTCGATGGCAGTTATATACAGACCTCCCAACAGTGGCTGGGATGTGGACAACAGATGACAACACGAAACAGAAAAGGCGTGTCAAAAGGGCAATGTTATGATAGTCATGGGAGATCTTAACATGCAGAATAGAAAAATCAGGCTGGTCTTGAATCTCAAGAGAGTGAGTTTGTTGAATGCCTAAGAGATGGCTTTTTAGAGCAGTTTCTCATTGAGCCTACTAGGGGATCAGCTATACTGGATTGGGTGTTATGTAATGAACTGGGGGTGATAAGGGAGCTTAAGGTAAAAGAACCATTAGGAACCAGTGATCACAATATGATTTGAGTTCAACTTGAAATTTGATAGGGAGAAAGTAAAGGCTGATGTAGCAGTATTTCAGTGGAGTAAGGGAAATTACAGTGGTATAAGAGAGGAGTTGGCCAAAGTAAACTGGAAGGAGCTGCTGGCAGGGATTTCAGCAGAGCGGTAATGGCGTGCGTTTCTGGGAAAAATGAGGAAGGTGCAGGACATATGTATTCCAAAAATGAAGGAATACTCAAATGGTAAAATAGCACAACCACGGCTGACAAGGGAAGCCAAAGCTAATGTAAAAGCAAAAGAAAGGACGTACAACAAAGCAAAAATTAGTGGGAAGATAGAGGATTGAGAAGTTTTTAAAAACAGAGAGCAACTAAAAAAATCATTAGAAGGGAAAAGAGGAAATATGAAAGCAAACTACCAAATAATATCAAAGTGGATAGTAAAAGTTCTTTCAAGTATGTTAAAAAAAAGAGTGGATATAGGGCCGCCAGAAAATGAGGCAGGAGAAATAATAACGGGAGACAAGGAGATGGCAGATCAATTAAATGAGTATTTTGTGTCAGTCTTCACTGTGGAAGACATCAGCAGTATGCCTGACGTTGAAGTGTGTGAGGGAAGAGAAGTGGGTACAGTTACTATTACAAGAGAGAAGGTGATCAAAAAGCTGAAAGACCTAAAGGTACATAAGTCACCCGGACAAGATGAACTGCACCCCAGGGTTCTGAAAGAGGTAGCATTAGAGATTGTGGCGGCATTAGAAATGATCTTTCAAAAATCATTCGACTCTGGCATGGTGCCAGAGGACTGGAAAATTGCAAATGTCACTTTACTGTTTAAGAAAAGAGGAAGGCAGCAGAGAGAAAATTATAGACCAGTGAGCCTGATCTCAGTGGTTGGGAAGATGTTGGACTCAATTGTTAAGGTGATGGGGACTTGGTGACAAGGGACAGGATAGTACAAAGTCAGCATAGTTTCCTTCAGGGAAAATCCTGCCTGACGATCCTGATGGAATTCTTTGAGGAGATTACAAGTAGGATAGATAAAGGGGCTGCAGTCGATGTTGTATATTTGGACTTTCAGAAGGCCTTTGACAAGGTGCCACACATGAGGTTGCTTACCAAGTTAAGAGCCTATGGTATTACAGGAAAGTTACTAATATGGTTAGAGCATTGGCTGATTGGTAGGAGGCAGCAAGTGGAAATAAAAGGATCCTTGTCTGGTTGGCTGCCAGTGACGAGTGGTGTTCCGCAGGGGTCGGTGTTGGGACCACTTCTTTTTATGCTGTATGTAATTGATTTGGATGATGGAACAGATGGCTTTGTTGCCAAGTTTTCAGATGATACAAAGATTGGTGGAGGAGCAGGAAGTGTTGAGGAAACAGGTAGGATGCAGAAGGACTTAGACAGATTAGGAGAATAGGCAAGAAATCAGCAAATGAAATACAATGTTGAAAAATGCATGGTCATTCACTTTGGTAGTAGAAATAAATGTTTGGACTATTTTCTAAATGGGGAGAAAATCCAGGAATCTGAGATGCGGAGGGACTTGGGAGTCCTTGTGCAGAACACCTTGAAGGTTAACTTGCAGGTTGAGTCAGTGGTGAGGAAGGCAAATGCCATGTTAGCATTCATTTCAAGAGGTCTAGAATACAAGGGCAAGGATGTGATGCTGAGGCTTTATAAGACGCTGGTGAGGCCTCACCTTGAGTTTTGTGAACAGTTTTGGGTCCCTCATCTTAGAAAAAATCTGCTGGCATTGGAGAGGGTCCAGACGATGTTCACAAGGATGGTTCCAGGAATGAAAGAGTTGTCATACATGGGTTTCGGTGATGTCATCGTTCAGAATGGCAGCTTAAATCATAACCCCTCTGAAAAAACGCATATTTTGCCCTGTTAATCCATCAAATACAAGATCTTTCGAAAATATCTGAATTGATAAGAGGGGCAAGAATGGGGAAAAAGAATGGAGATAAAAAAAGCATCACTGCGGAGCCTGTGCAAGAGTTAGGTTCAGCACGCGGCTCTCCTACACGTGCGCACGGTGGTGAAGCTGACGCTGGGCCTCATTCAGGTGAAGCGGCAAATATGAAAAGGATTTTGGAAGAGATAAGGGAAGTCCAAAAAGATATAAAGCAGCAACTCAATGATATAAAGTCAGAAAATAGCGGTGGCAGAAACCCAAATTGAGAAGATGGAAGATCGTGTGCAAAACATGGAACAGATACTAAGTAAGATGATAAAAATATTAAATCAACAGGAAAGTAAATTGCTTGACCAGGAGGGAAGATTGCAACGGAAAAATATCAGGATTTATAATGTTCCCGAAGGAGCAGAGGGATTGTCGATGACAGAGTTTGTAGAAAAGTTGCTGAGAGAAGCGCTGGAGACTAAGGAGATTGAAATTGAGAGGGCACATCGTGTGCTCGTTCCAAGGCCTCCCAGAGACAGAGAAAGTAAACCGCGCTCCATAGTACTTAGATTCCTTCGATTCAAGAGCAAGGCAGAGATTCTATGAAGAGCCTGGGGTAAGAAGAGGGTTTTTGGAACGGGAAGTTAATATACTTCGATCAAGAACCCCCCGTGGTCCGACAGAAACGGAAGGAATATTCTGAAACGAAATGAATATTAAAGCAAGAAAAGATTAAATTCCAAACTCCGCACCCTGCTAAACTGAGGGTATTTTACGAAGAAGGGATACAACTATATCAGACGGTGGAAGAGGCGACTACAGACATGAACAACAGGGGGTTGCTCGTTAGCGTGGTCAAACCAAGAGAAAGTCTGGCTGAGCAGTTATCCCAATCTGCTTGGGAAACAGTAAGAGAACCGAGAAAACAGGGGACGGGAGGAGGACGAGAGAAGGATATTAGAAAGGGACTGTGAGTTCTCCGAGGACAGCCCTCACCTCCTCCAGAAGAGCCATAGGTTTGGCTATTAAAAAAGGGAAGCAAAAATAGATGGTGATATACCTATCTCAAGAAATATGTATTATAATGTGGATTTTATATTACTCAATTTTTTAAAATTCATTCATTCGCTCCTTTTCCCCCACCTAAATGAGAATATATACATGGGAGGAATACACAGGGAAATCATTTCTGTGTAATGGACATAGATTTTTTTACTTACTTTTATAGGTACTGCAACAGGGGCCCTCAACTCACAGGTAGGAGGGGCTATCCCACATGGCTAGACCTTTCTTCTAGCACAACCCAGGGTCATCTAGAGACCCCAGCCTTGAAATCACACTTTCGTTACCTTTTTTATTGATTATTCGCGTTTCTTGGCACTTATTTTTTAAGAGAGTAGGTCGATTAAGTTATATTCTGCAAATTTCAATGATATACTAACAGATAAATACACATGGCTAAGGACAAAGTAAAATTCATTTCTTTTAATGTCAATAGGCTGTTGAATCCAGTCAAGCGCAGTAAAATTCTATCAAAAATGAAAGAAGAACAAGCCCATGTAGTATATTTACAGGAAACTCACTTAAGTGATAATGAGCATGGAAAATTAAAAAGAATGGGTTTCACTAATTTGTTTTTCTCCTCATATAAATCATGACATAGAAGAGGAGTTGCTATTCTCATCTCAAGCAAGCTAAATTTTGAAAAAGTATTCGAAATGGAGATAAGGAGGGCAGATATATTCTGGTAAGGGGGAATATCGACGGAAATTCAGTTACTTTATTGAATATATATGCACCCCAAGGAAGTGATATTAGTTTCTTCCAGAAAATTACTAATATTATGGTAATGGAAACAGAAGGTCTCTGGATATGTGGGGGAGACTTAAATTTACAATTACAACCAAATGGCAAATTGACGATTGCAAGAGATGTGGAGTTTAGAACTGGGAAAGTGTTATTACAAAATATACAGTACTGGTGAGGTCACAATTGGAGTACTGTGTACTGTTTTGGTCATCTTATTTAAAACAGGATATATTGGCATGGAAGCAGTCTCAAAAAGATTCACTAAGCAAATTTCAAGGATTGTCCTATCAGAAAATGCTAAAATTAGATCAATATTCTTTTAATTTAGATGAATGAGGCTCAGTGGCTGCCTTGTATTTTCTTGTTGTCTTTTACTTTGGAATAGGAAGTGATTTATTTGCAAGGTAGAACCCTAAGTCTATTTCAGTCTTTAAGCTCTCATCTTCCCTATGATGTGTATAAGGTGCATTTACCACTTATTGTTTCCAGTGGTTTGCTCACTAATGAGTTTAAACCAACACGCAGTTGCTGCAGTTTTTACTTTACTTTATTGTCGCCAAACAATTGATACTAGAGTGTACAATCATCACAGCGATATTTGATTCTGCGCTTCCCGCTCCCTGGAGTACAAATCGATAGTAAATAGTAAAAATTTAAATTATAAATCATAAATAGAAAATAGAAAAGGGAAAGTAAGGTAGTGGATATTTGGACAGTACGGCCCAGATCCGAGTCAGGATCCGTTTAGCAGTCTTATCACAATTGGAAAGAAGCTGTTCCCAAATCTGGCCGTACGAGTCTTCAAGCTCCTGAGCCTTCTCCCGGAGGGAAGAGGAATGAAAAGTGTGCTGCCTGGGTGGGTTGTGTCCTTGATTATCCTGGCAGCACTGCTCCGACAGCGTGCGGTGTAAAGTGAGTCCAAGGTTGTTTGGAAGGTTGTTCTTATATAAGGGGATGCAAATCTCCACTCTTAGAGGAATCCCACATACGTAAACAAGGATTAGGAAACAATGGCTAAAATCTTCACTGACTCAGTTCCTGTTTTCCTTATTAATCTTAGATATCCATCTATACTTGATCACAGCTAGTTTAGGTACTAGTTTTTAGTACCTCCTTTGCTATAGATTATCTAAAAAGCTTCCTCTTTTACTGTGACTTTAATATCTTCTTTCCTGTTGAAGAAAAAGTGCCATCTGCCTAAACATTTTGATTTCTAATCATCCAGGCTTTCCTTGTCAAATTACTTATTTATGTATCAAGTAAAGAACAAGTTTTCTCCTTATGTGAGCTAACTGTCTAAAGTCATATTCTCAAACAACAGGAATTCTGCAGATGCTGGAAATTCAAGCAACACACATCAAAGTTGCTGGTGAACGCAGCAGGCCAAGCAGCATCTGTAGGAAGAGGTGCAGTCGACGTTTCAGGCCGAGATCCTTCGTCAGGACTAACTGAAGGAAGAGTGAGTAAGGGATTTGAAAGTTGGAGGGGGAGGGGGAGATCCAAAATGATAGGAGTAGACAGGAGGGGGAGGGATAGAGCCAAGAGCTGGACAGGTGATAGGCAAAAGGGGATTTGAGAGGATCATGGGACAGGAGGTCCGGGAAGAAAGACGGGGGGGGGGGACCCAGAGGATGGGCAAGAGGTATATTCAGAGGGACAGAGGGAGAAAAAGGAGAGTGAGAGAAAGAATGTGTGCATAAAAATGAGTAACAGACACCCTTACACTTCCTCCCTTACCGCCATTCATGGCCCCAAACAGTCCTTCCAGGTGAGGCAACACTTCACCTGTGAGTCGACTGGGGTGATATACTGCGTCCGGTGCTCCCGATGTGGCCTTTTATATATTGGCGAGACCCGACACATCTGGGAGACCGCTTTGCTGAACATCTACGCTCCGTCCGCCAGAGAAAGCAGGATCTCCCAGTGGCCACACATTTTAATTCCACATCCCATTCCCATTCTGACATGTCTATCCACGGCCTCCTCTACTGTAAAGATGAAGCCACACTCAGGTTGGAGGAACAACACCTTATATTCCGTCTGGGTAGGCTCCAACCTGATGGCATGAACATCGACTTCTCTAACTTCCGCTAGGCCCCACCTCCCCCTCGTACCCCATCTGTTACTCATTTTTATGCACACATTCTTTCTCTCACTCTCCTTTTTCTCCCTCTGTCCCTCTGAATATACCTCTTGCCCATCCTCTGGGTCCCCCCCCCCCGTCTTTCTTCCCGGACCTCCTGTCCCATGATCCTCTCAAATCCCCTTTTGCCTATCACCTGTCCAGCTCTTGGCTCTATCCCTCCCCCTCCTGTCTACTCCTATCATTTTGGATCTCCCCCTCCCCCTCCAACTTTCAAATCCCTTACTCACTCTTCCTTCAGTTAGTCCTGACGAAGGGTCTCGGCCTGAAACGTCGACTGCACCTCTTCCTACAGATGCTGCTTGGCCTGCTGCGTTCACCAGCAACTTTGATGTGTGTTGCTTGAATTTCCAGCATCTGCAGAATTCCTGTTGTTTGAGAATATGACTTTAGACAGTTAGCTCACATAAGGAGAAAACTTGTTCTTTACTTGATACATAAATAAGTAATTTGACAAGGAAAGCCTGGATGATTAGAAATCAAAATGTTTAGGCAGATGGCACTTTTTCTTCAACAGGAAAGAAGATATTAAAGTCACAGTAAAAGAGGAAGCTTTTTAGATAATCTATAGCAAAGGAGGTACTAAAAACTAGTACCTAAACTAGCTGTGATCAAGTATAGATGGATATCTAAGATTAATAAGGAAAACAGGAACTGAGTCAGTGAAGATTTTAGCCATTGTTTCCTAATCCTTGTTTACGTATGTGGGATTCCTCTAAGAGTGGAGATTTGCATCCCCTTATATAAGAACAACCTTCCAAACAACCTTGGACTCACTTTACACCGCACGCTGTCGGAGCAGTGCTGCCAGGATAATCAAGGACACAACCCACCCAGGCAGCACACTTTTCATTCCTCTTCCCTCCGGGAGAAGGCTCAGGAGCTTGAAGACTCGTACGGCCAGATTTGGGAACAGCTTCTTTCCAATTGTGATAAGACTGCTAAACGGATCCTGACTCGGATCTGGGCCGTACTGTCCAAATATCCACTACCTTACTTTCCCTTTTCTATTTTCTATTTATGATTTATAATTTAAATTTTTACTATTTACTATCGATTTGTACTCCAGGGAGTGGGAAGCGCAGAATCAAATATCGCTGTGATGATTGTACACTCTAGTATCAATTGTTTGGCGACAATAAAGTAAAGTAAAAACTGCAGCAACTGCGTGTTGGTTTAAACTCATTAGTGAGCAAACCACTGGAAACAATAAGTGGTAAATGCACCTTATACACATCATAGGGAAGATGAGAGCTTAAAGACTGAAATAGACTTAGGGTTCTACCTTGCAAATAAATCACTTCCTATTCCAAAGTAAAAGACAACAAGAAAATACAAGGCAGCCACTGAGCCTCATTCATCTAAATTAAAAGAATATTGATCTAATTTTAGCATTTTCTGATAGGACAATCCTTGAAATTTGCTTAGTGAATCTTTTTGAGACTGCTTCCATGCCAATATATCCTGTTTTAAATAAGATGACCAAAACAGTACACAGTACTCCAATTGTGACCTCACCAGTACTGTATATTTTGTAATAACACTTTCCCAGTTCTAAACTCCACATCTCTTGCAATCGTCAATTTGCCATTTGGTTGTAATTGTAAATTTAAGTCTCCCCCACATATCCAGAGACCTTCTGTTTCCATTACCATAATATTAGTAATTTTCTGGAAGAAACTAATATCACTTCCTTGGGGTGCATATATATTCAATAAAGTAACTGAATTTCCGTCGATATTCCCCCTTACCAGAATATATCTGCCCTCCTTATCTCCATTTCGAATACTTTTTCAAAATTTAGCTTGCTTGAGATGAGAATAGCAACTCCTCTTCTATGTCATGATTTATATGAGGAGAAAAACAAATTAGTGAAACCCATTCTTTTTAATTTTCCATGCTCATTATCACTTAAGTGAGTTTCCTGTAAATATACTACATGGGCTTGTTCTTCTTTCATTTTTGATAGAATTTTACTGCGCTTGACTGGATTCAACAGCCTATTGACATTAAAAGAAATGAATTTTACTTTGTCCTTAGCCATGTGTATTTATCTGTTAGTATATCATTGAAATTTGCAGAATATAACTTAATCGACCTACTCTCTTAAAAAATAAGTGCCAAGAAACGCGAATAATCAATAAAAAAGGTAACGAAAGTGTGATTTCAAGGCTGGGGTCTCTAGATGACCCTGGGTTGTGCTAGAAGAAAGGTCTAGCCATGTGGGATAGCCCCTCCTACCTGTGAGTTGAGGGCCCCTGTTGCAGTACCTATAAAAGTAAGTAAAAAAATCTATGTCCATTACACAGAAATGATTTCCCTGTGTATTCCTCCCATGTATATATTCTCATTTAGGTGGGGGAAAAGGAGCGAATGAATGAATTTTAAAAAATTGAGTAATATAAAATCCACATTATAATACATATTTCTTGAGATAGGTATATCACCATCTATTTTTGCTTCCCTTTTTTAATAGCCAAACCTATGGCTCTTCTGGAGGAGGTGAGGGCTGTCCTCGGAGAACTCACAGTCCCTTTCTAATATCCTTCTCTCGTCCTCCTCCCGTCCCCTGTTTTCTCGGTTCTCTTACTGTTTCCCAAGCAGATTGGGATAACTGCTCAGCCAGACTTTCTCTTGGTTTGACCACGCTAACGAGCAACCCCCTGTTGTTCATGTCTGTAGTCGCCTCTTCCACCGTCTGATATAGTTGTATCCCTTCTTCGTAAAATACCCTCAGTTTAGCAGGGTGCGGAGTTTGGAATTTAATCTTTTCTTGCTTTAATATTCATTTCGTTTCAGAATATTCCTTCCGTTTCTGTCGGACCACGGGGGGTTCTTGATCGAAGTATATTAACTTCCCGTTCCAAAAACCCTCTTCTTACCCCAGGCTCTTCATAGAATCTCTGCCTTGCTCTTGAATCGAAGGAATCTAAGTACTATGGAGCGCGGTTTACTTTCTCTGTCTCTGGGAGGCCTTGGAACGAGCACACGATGTGCCCTCTCAATTTCAATCTCCTTAGTCTCCAGCGCTTCTCTCAGCAACTTTTCTACAAACTCTGTCATCGACAATCCCTCTGCTCCTTCGGGAACATTATAAATCCTGATATTTTTCCGTTGCAATCTTCCCTCCTGGTCAAGCAATTTACTTTCCTGTTGATTTAATATTTTTATCATCTTACTTAGTATCTGTTCCATGTTTTGCACACGATCTTCCATCTTCTCAATTTGGGTTTCTGCCACCGCTATTTTCTGACTTTATATCATTGAGTTGCTGCTTTATATCTTTTTGGACTTCCCTTATCTCTTCCAAAATCCTTTTCATATTTGCCGCTTCACCTGAATGAGGCCTAACATTCTCCTAACATTTTGGATCTCCCCCTCCCCCTCCAACTTTCAAATCCCTTACTCACTCTTCCTTCAGTTAGTCCTGACGAAGGGTCTCGGCCTGAAACGTCGACTGCACCTCTTCCTACAGATGCTGCTTGGCTGCTGTGTTCACCAGCAACTTTGATGTGTGTTGCTTAAAGTCATATTCTGTTTGCTCCCTTGTTTCATTTACAACTTCCCTTCTGATCTTTTTGATCTTCAGCTTATCCCACTGCTGTTTGTCTAGATTGTAACATACAGAGCAAATGCATTCACAATTTCCACTGAAGAAAAATACATGATTCCAAGAAGCTTTGACATTAATCAGATATTGGGACTGTTGCAAGGTTACCTGCAAAGAAACCATAGACTTTGGGCTGTAACAATCATTGGGCTATAATATCACCTAACGATAAAACACCTCACATCCTGAAATCCAGCCAGAAAGATAAGGATAGATTGATTTTAAAAGAATGACCTAAAGTATGTTGTCCTTTGCTTGAAGAAATATGACGGCAGATGAAAAAAGATGATTCTGATTTTAAGTATTGCAAGAGAAAGGTTGCAAGCAGGCAGCTCAAATTCTGGTCCATAGCTTCCACATTTGCAAATGACATTTATTGTATCCATGGATCAAATGTTTGTCATGTAGGTTGCTATTGATAACCTTTTCTAGTTATTATATGGGAAGGTATGGATGCAGAAAAATTAAGTTGATCAGCAGTTACAGTAAGTAAAATTCTAGTCACATGTCACTAGTTCACTCAAACCCTAACCCGTTTGCAGCATCAGTTCCATTCAATCAAACAAGGTAATACACTTCTGAAGAAATATTTTAATGGTATGGAAAATAATGCTAGTGCAGCGTTGTTTCATTTGCAAGTCTTGCAAATTGACCAGAAACAATTTGAATCTTTTTGACTTTCAAAGTTTGGGTAACAGATTTTAATGATGGAAGTATTTAAATTTCAAGCTGTTGGAGATCAGCATCAGTCATTCATAGACGTCTAACTAGTATAAAGTTCAGATATAAATTTTCTCTTTGGAATGTCAATAAAAATGCAAAGCATAAGGAACCTATTTGTTTTCACAAGAGAAAATAAGGGCTGAAGAGAGGCTCAAAGCAAGCAGTTTATTCCGTACCCATTTTGTTTTCCTTCACGATTTATAAAAGAATTTATTCCAAGCACAGACAATACTTTTCTTCCATAATCAAGCTGAGCTAAAAAGAATCAAAGCAGTTACATAACCAGCAAACAGCTGCATGATTTCCTTTCTACCAGTTAATGCAATAACATTTACACCATTGAATTCATATGTCAAAAACCTTGGTGATCGGTTATTTAAAAATTATTTTGATCAAATAACATTTGAATTCACAGAAATGCCAGTACACAATAAGAGCAGTACATTTCACTCTGCACACACAATTTAATGCCAGAAAATTGACTGGGTTGATATAATGGCACATTTTCACTGCAAGTGACTTTTACATTCCCTATCCGCAGTGGAGCTCAGCAAATGCTTTTGGATTGTGTGGGAGAGAGGGCAAGTAATTTGACTAAGTTCTCTGCCTACTTGTAATAGCAGTGGTGAGCAGGACGGGGGAGGGGGGTGAGTAGAACCATCAGACATCTTTTGAAATCCTCCTACCTCAGTCTTTCATTTATTTAAGCTTCAGCTTAACACAAGTTCTAAAGGAAAATCATGCTAGGAAATTTTTGTTTCTGGTTAAAAAGATTTTTTTTTAGGGAGGGTATGCTTCGTGGAATATATCTTTGTTTCAAAGAAGTTGTTGCATGGTATTGCATACCAAAACTGTATGCATTACTGTGTCTGAAAACATGCTGTAGTTATGCTGACAAGATATTAGCATAAAGTAGTGGTTCCCAAACTTTTGGGTTACTGCTCCTTTGGCTCCCAGACCACATTGTTTACTCATCAGAATTATTTGCAACGTTTAATTAAATCAGTCTCCCTCTCCCTTTCTGGCCATTACATGAATCAAAATTCTTTATTGTTTTTATGATGCATGGTGAAAGAAAATAGGAACTGCAAATTCAAACCAGTGACAAATAATTGCAAAATATTTTCAGATCTATCTAAAGTGACAGCAAATTATTTCTTTAATTACAGTAAAATAAAAACAATTTATCAACAATTTTAGTGTAGATTAGTCCAGCTATTCACTGCATCATCGTTTTTTCACCTTCAAGTGAGATGGGTAGGCTTGGTGCAATGATTTCAGCTTCTCAACATCAGGCTGTGAACATCACTCAAAAGAAGTCTCAGATCCCCACATTCAGTAATTTACAGTCTGTTTTGTTGCTTTGAAACAAGTTGGATGACCGCACTGAATGTGCTCTTTACTAAATATGATGGTGGAAAGGCAATGAAGAACATGTTGACCTTTTCCATGGTGCAGGATAGCGCTCAGACATCTCTTACCACAATCAAAAGTCTTGATAGATTTTTTTCAATCTCAGCTTCAATTCAAAGTCATTTTGTAGTGAGATCAGTTCTTCCATCCTTCCTCATTACCAATGTTAAGGAATGGATTTATTACCCACTTATCAACATAACATGATGTTTTTGCAGGGAAATGTACTATGGACATGTGGTCGATGTTTAGAGATGTCTTGCAGGATGTTAGGGATAAATTTGCCCCAGTGAGGAAGATAAAGAATGGTAGGGTGAAGGAACCATGGGTGACAAGTGAGGTGGAAAATCTAATCAGGTGGAAGGCAGCAGCAAACATGAGGTTTAGGAAGCAGGGATCAGATGGGTCTATTGAGAAATTTAGGGAAGCAAGAAAGGAGCTTAAGAAGAGGCTGAGAAGAGAAAGAAGGGGGCATGAGAAGGCCTTGGCGAGTAGGGTAAAGGAAAACCCCAAGGCATTCTTCAATTATGTGAAGAAAAAAAGGATGACAGGAGTGAAGGTAGGACCGATTAGAGATAAAGATGAGAAGATGTGCCTGGAGGCTGTGGAAGTGAGCGAGGTCCTCAATGAATACTTCTCTTCGGTATTCACCAAGGAGAGGGAATTTGATGATGGTGAGGACAATATGAGTGAGGCTGATGTTCTGGAGCATGTTGATATTAAGGGAGAGGAGGTGTTGGAGTTGTTAAAATACATTAGGGTAAGTAAGTCCCCGGGGCCTGACAGAATATTCCCCAGGCTACACTACAAGGCGAGGGAAGAGATTGCTGAGCCTCTGGCTAGGATCTTTATGTCATCGTTGTCTACGGGAATGGTACCAGAGGATTGGAGGGAAGCAAATGTTGTCCCCTTGTTCAAAAAAGGCAGTAGGGATAGTCCGGGTAATTATAGACCAATGAGCCTTACATCCGTGGTGGGAAAGCCGTTGGAAAAGATTCCTAGAGATAGGATCTAAGGGCATTTAGAGAATCATGGTCTGATCAGAGACAGTCAGCATGGCTTTGTGAAGGGCAGATCGTGTCTACCAAGCCTGATAAGGTTCTTTGAGGAGGTGACCAGGCATATAGATGAGGGTAGTGCAGTGGATGTGATCTATATGGATTTTAGTTTGGCATTTGACAAAGTTCCACATGGTAGGCTTATTCAGAAAGTCAGAAGGCATGGGATCCGGGGAAGTTTGGCCAGGTGGATTCAGAATTGGCTTGCCTGCGGAAGGCAGAGGGTCATGGTGGAGGGAGTACATTTGGATTGGAGGGTTGTGACTAGTGGTGTCCCACAAGGATCTGTTCTGGGACTTCTACTTTTCGTAATTTTTATTAACGACCTGGATGTGGGGGTAGGATGGGTTGGCAAGTTTGCAGACGACACAAAGGTTGGTGGTGTTGTAGATAGTGTAGAGGATTGTTGAAGGTTGCAGAGAGACATTGATAGGATGCAGAAGTGGGCTGAGAAGTGGCAGATAGAGTTCAACCCGGAGAAGTGTGAGGCGGTACACTTTGGAAGGACAAACTCCAAGGCAGAGTACAAAGTAAATGACAGGATACTTGGTAGTGTGGAGGAGCGGAGGGATCTGGGGGTACATGTCCACAGATCCCTGAAAGTTGCCTCACAGGTAGATGGGGTAGTTAAGAAAGCTTATGGGGTGTTAGCTTTCATAAGTCGAGGGATAGAGTTTAAGAGCCGCTAGGTAATGATGCAGCTCTATAAAACTCTGGTTAGGCCACACTTGGAGTACTGTGTCCAATTCTGGTTGCCTCACTATAGGAATGTGGAAGCATTGGAAAGGGTACAGAGGAGATTTACCAGGATGCTGCCTGGTTTAGAGAGTATGCATTATGATCAGAGATTAAGGGAGCTCAGGCTTTACTCTTTGAAGAAAAGGAGGATGAGAGGAGACATGATAGAGGTATACAAGATAGTAAGAGGAATAAATAGAGTGGATAGTCAGCGCCTCTTCCCCAGGGCTCAATACAAGAGGACATGGCTTTAAGGTATGGGGTGGGAAGTTCAAGGGGGATATTAGAGGAAGGTTTTTTACTCAGAGAGTGGTTGGTACGTGGAACCTACTGCCTGAGTCAGTGGTGGAGGCAGATACACTAGTGAAATTTAAGAGACTACTAGACAGGTATATGGAGGAATTTAAGGTGGGGGGTTATATGGGAGGCAGGATTTGAGGGTCAGCACAACATTGTGGGCCGAAGGGCCTGTACTGGGCTGTACTATTCTATCTTCTATGTTCTATGTACCCAATCAGGAATTTTGCTGGAGAGAAGATCCTGAAATCTCTGACATGTCTTTGTGCAGCTCACCCAGGTGTACATAGTATTTTTGAAGATCATTATCTTGTATTCTTACTTCCTCTTCCAACTCAGAGAGGCTCAGAAATTGGAAAAGGTCACAACAGCCAATGTAGGCTTAACTTGGACAAAAATGTAGAGATGTCTTATTTGGCTTTAATAAGATTCACATCAATTCCTTGCAATTGAAGATAGATTTAATTAAACTTTGTGAATAATTTTGACAAGTAAACAATGTCATGTCTAATATTCTTAAGTTGATTACTAAATGAAGTATTCAAGTTTTCAAAGAGTTTTATCACAGTTTCAAAAACCCCATAAAAGCATCTCAGGCAGTTTCCTGGCTTGCAGTTTTTTGGCAGTTTGTCATGGTGCCCCATCTGTTGTACAAGCAAGAATGTTGTGAGTGGAATGTCCTTCTCTGAAAAATAGCTCAACTACCCAAATTATTGACTCCCCTTCATCTCTGTTACTGGTTCCCTTGCAAATAACAGCTCTTGAACCATATTTTCATCTTTTATGAACATAACCAACAAGCAAAGATTTGTTGCCTGGCAAAGTTGACTCATCCATCTACAGAGCAAGTTCTGTTGTCCTAATTATTTTGCACAATGTGTCTTCCACATTCTTGGGCATTTCATCTATTCATCTTTGAACAGAGTTGTCGTTGAGTAGAATCGCTTTATTTATTTGGTCTGGCAACTAATGCAAAACCATACTCAGAACTCCCTTACTGTCAGTAAAATCAGTTCTCCATTTGTATGGGGATTTCCAGATTTAGCAATGAAATGTTGTGTGCAGGCAAACCATCACTGTTTTGTGAAGTGCTGGCAACTGTGCTTCTGAAAGTTTTCATGAAGTAACTGAATATAAGCCAAATCCCTGTTGACTTCATCAGAGTGTATTCTCATCAAATCTTGAAGAAGCCTGGATGGTTTTATTGCTTCATTTTAAAAATATTTTGCACACAGTAGACACATTGACTGCTGCTGGTTGCTCGAGGCTGGTATAAATCCTTATTTCAGATACTACACTCTACACTTTTTCATTTGGCCTACTACTGCCATGTTCACTATGGATCAAGCACTGTGATCAATAAAGGGAAACTTGTATCATATCTCAGGTGAAACCTGACTCTGCCTGAAGGTAGATAAAGTGGGGGTTGTGATATCTCTGTTGGGCCGTGGGCTAGAGAATTGTGGTCAAGACCATTCGAAATGGCAGATTCTGAACTTTACCCCAAGGAATGCCATACCCAAATTCACAAGAATTGTCACTGTGTGATTAGAGTATGGGAATTGTACTAGCTACAGTAGTGGACAGTAATGATGCGTGGGTTAGACCCAGAAATAATATAATTTCTTCAGTCCAAATCTCTCACGATATGTCAAATACAGAAGTGTCACATTGCTTTGCAACAGCTACAATGCACTTCGAGTGAAGTCTAAGAGAATAGTGGGTTCGCAAGAGCTATGATTGCATGTTCATTGTAATTAATTATGTGGTAATGAGGATCAAATGCTTATAATAAGTAATTCATTTCTTAAATTAAGCCAGTAATCCATCAGCTGACTCCCTTGCTACCAATTGTCTCCCCCATCCCCTCCTTCCTGTATCACCCCTTTAGAAATTCCCACTGCCCCCAGTGTGGTGATATCACCCACTTTAGGAACCACTGGCATAAACCATTGGTTGACTGCATCTCCTTATTAGAATATGATGAAGTTGGAATTGCTGTCTGGCATGGAGAAGCATTAATAATCTATTGATATGCAGGCAGTAAAAGTAATTAGTTTCCATAATGTATTGCATGAATTAATGACGCACATTAATGTGAGGATATTGCATATTCCTGGAGTGAGACTGAATAACGTGCGCTCCCACGTAGCTAATTGAGATCAATCACTTCAAGATCAAATAGATGTTAGCAGATTGTTTTCTTTCTGTAAGGGTAAACTTGTATTTTAACCCTGTATTCATTTATTTGATGTATCAGTAAACAGTTCTTCAGGCCAAGGACCATTTTTTTAAAAAAATCAGGAAATGGTTGAAGTTTGTTTGGCCTGAGGTAGCAGGGAGATGCCTCTTTGACTTCCTTTTGTATAAATGAAGCAAAAGTGCCAGTTGGGGAATGGAAATCAGGTGAGCTGTTGATGGATTACTGCTCATACTGTGAAGGTGAACATTTATAACTCTTGAATTTCAAAAACATGCTAATGAGTTTGCATAAGTTATGTCTGTCTTTTTGAAATTGGCTTGTGCCATAAATGACTGGTAATACTTTTATCTACCAGTCAAAAGGTTTGTTGTTCTTATTCCACATCAGAGACCTGAGTGCATAAACTAGGCTGACAACTCTGTGCTTAATGGAGAAGATGAAATTGCAGGAAATTCTTTTTGTTGAAGATGACTTACACTAAAGCTCCACTGGCTTTAGATGGGTGTAAAGATCCCTACTGCACCTGTTTTAAGAAAAGCAGTTCTTAATGTCCTGGCCAGCATTTATCTCTCAGATGACATTAGAAAAAATAGGCTTTCTGCTCGTTTTTGCAGAATTGCATACAGGAATTTACTACTGATTTCCAAAATTACAGTGATTAGTATTCAAAAATACTCTAGTAACTCAAACTCTTGGAATATCTTGAAGGTGTGAGAGCGGCTGTATAAATGTTCTGCATTAACTGGTTCCTGTGGCTGAAATTAACCTTGAAAATGTTAGTTGTGGTCATAGGTAGTTTGCGTGAGATGCAAGGAAAAATGTACCAATTTATGGTATTGATCATATTTTTATGGCAAAAAGATTAAACGTGATTGAGTAGTATAAATTCACGTGAAAATACGTTTGTAGAATGGTTATAATGACGGGCATGACTGAAGGGTAAAGTTACAGTCTAACAGCTTGATTTCATTTTTCCCAAGTTTTGCTGTTTAACTGCCTCTTAAATTTATAGTTATTCCATATTTACTTTAAATTTTCTTATTTTGTTCCATTATTTTCTCTTTCTCTTGCTACCATAATTTAAATATTGCACAGCATTTGGAGAATGATATAGATGTTTTCCATCACCATCTGTCTGATTCCCTGACAGAAAACGTGCATGTCAGAGACTCAATATCCTGCATGTTAGGACGTGCTGATGCCTGAAAGCCTTTCCAATATCAGCAAGGCACCAGTTGTGTGATTTTAAACCCTCGGCCTGCCAGCTCCAACAATCAAGATGTCATCCAGAACCAAGCATCTTGCTTGACTGGCAGCCCAGCTTCCACCTTCACACACTCCATTGTGTCATAACTTGCCAATATCTCTTCAACTCTACTTCCAAAACATAACTTGTGTCGTCTAGAGGGGACCAGAGCAATGGACCCTCTCCGTCACTTGCCCCTTCATTGAATCCTAGCCAACAGCACAACCACATGCATTACAACTGTTGAAGATGGCTTACTATAATCATCTCAAAGGCAGATAGACTAGAGCAACAAGTGACAATCTGCCAGTAACACTTGCTTTCTACAAATGAACAAAACAGGTGATAATCAGAGATTGCTGTAATTGGCCTGTGTATCACCACCTTCTTTTACTTACAAATCAGACTACTCAAGCTTTTTGAGGAGCCTTTGAGTGTGTGTGTGTCTTGACGTCGAAGTACTTATTCTTGGAACAACACTTTGACAAGTTTATAATTGCTTTCTGCGTGAATGTAACTTATTTTTATTAGATGCAACAAGAATATTTGAATTGGTCTGTAAAATTCTTTATTTACTTTGCTGGAATACTTGTTTCCTGTCTTTTTTAACTGAGCTCCTCATCCAGTTGACATAAATATTCACAAATCATAATATACATCTGTTTATAAGTTTTCTTGTTACCTTACTCTTATTGACCCATCCAGATCAGTTTTCAACCCTTTGGTTCTGCATAAAGTTGTGCAGGCAGTTTACCTTGCTGCTTCTGTGATTGGTCATGTTAAGTGCCAATTCAATCAACACCTTGAATATTTTTGTCATTCATTTACCTCGGCTTTATTCATGTCATATTCGTATCCTGTATTTCTCTTAAGATCAATAACTAATTTATCATCATTTTATTTGTCATTGTTTGGGTCATATAGACATTTCACTGAAGCAGTTGTCCTTCACATAACTGATGGTATACAATTTATCTGTAAAGTACACTGTAAATAATAGGCCTGAGCTACTCTGACAGCTTCCACCCAAACGTCTACCACTGAGTATGAAGGGGTTAACGTATGAGGAGTGTTTGGCAGCTTTGGGCCTGTACTAACTGGAATTAAGAAGAATGCAGGGCGGGGTGGGGGGATCTCATCGAAATCTGCCGAATGTTGAAAAGACTAGATAGGGTGGATGTGGAGAGGATGTTTTCTATGGTGGGGGTATCCAGAACTAAAAAGCACAGCCTCAAAATTGAGGGGCAACCCGTTAGAACAGAGGTAAGGACGGATTTTTTTTAGCGAGAGAGTAGTAAATCTGTGGAATGCTCTGCCACAGACTGTGGTGGAGGCCAAGTCGGTGCATATATTTAAGGTGGAAGTTGACTGTTTCCTGATTGGTTAGGGAATCAAAGGCTATGTCAAGAAGGCAGTTATATGAGGTTGAGTGGGATCCAGGATTAGCCATGATGAAATGGCAGTGCAGACTTGATGGGCCGAATGGCCTAATTCTGCTCCTATGTCTTATGGTCTTGGACCGGTGTTTAGCTAGGAAATTTAAATCAATGAAATCTGCTAATAATAATCTAGATATATCATTAATGAGAAACTATATATGTTCCCATTAATCTTGTCTTGTTACTCTTGTGATATAAATGGCTTGTAGTCTGGAGTAAAATTTGCACTTATTTTTTAAATACAGCTATAATGTTTTGTTCTTTCCAGTTCTATGGATTTTGATTGAATCAGCAGAACAGATAACATCTGTGGTAAGAGACTCAGTCAATTTTGTGTCTGCAATTCTTCATAGCAACTTTATTTTGTTGCCTCTTGTGGAGAATCTAGTGTATTTATACTTCCAATAAATATTGGTAACATTGGGGACATCCTGAAGTTAACAATTTGCATCCGAATTCCAGGGTATTTGATGGAAGTAACCATTCCTGCCCCTAAGCTATCCAAGTCTCTGTAATGGCCACAATATCATAGCTCCAAGTATTGATCCATACATAGAGCTTAGAAAAATAGAGAGCTATGGGTAACCCTAGGTATTTTCTAAAGTAAGTACTTGTTCAGCACAGCATTATGAGCCAAAGAGCCTGTATTGTGCTGTAGGTTTTCTATGTTTCTAAATATTCTCAATGTGCATGTACTAAGAGGGCATACTTATCACAAAAGTCTGAACAACTCTGGACAAATTTTCTTTGGAAAAAGACCTTTTCAAGTTGACTAACTGCAGATCTTTTAGCTAATAATGGGAAACTGTCAAGAAGATACTTCCACATGAGGGGAGATCAAAAGATAGAGGTGACAAATACAAAGTGGTTAATAAATTCAAAGTGATAGTAAGAAAGTAAAACTACTTAATTCAGAATGGTATAGTGTAATGCTGCTGTGTGTGAAGGGAATTGAAGTGGAATCTGCAGAAGTTCTTATCTATACCACTCCAGGTTGTGCAAGAACAAATCATGTACCAAGAACCCATGCTGGTGTAATCCATTAAACAATGATAAATTACCTTCAAATCTTCCACTAGAAGCATTGGTTCCATGGTCTGTTTGTGAATTAACAAGCTTGGATAAGAGTTTTCTTTTTTAAAATTAAGTTATTGTTAAAAATATTTAAAAAGTATAATCCCTGGATATATCATTAGAAGAATCCATCCACTATTTTTACACTTGCCCTCTTCATCAGTGCTGTATCTGGGCCCGTTTTAATTTTTGATGTGTCTTTTAAGTGTGTGTTATTGAATGCTTTTTGCTATTGCTTGACAACTGCAGATAATTTTCATCTATCATAATTACATTCTCAGAAAATTCAGCTAAGCTGGGCATGACTCTTTACAATTCCTGATTGGTTTTCACTGCTCACTCTTTTTGTGTCTACGTGATCAGGCACACTGCCTGCTGTAGCGGATTAGAGGAGCTTCCTTGCAAGCACCAGACCAAATGATCTATAATCCATCGTTTCTCCAATTCCACGTGGACAATATAATTGATGCAGAGTAATTGTGAGGAGCAAGTAATAGCTCAAGTGGATCAATGAAAATTATGTCTCAGATAGTGATGGAGTGTAATCTGAAAATACAAATAAAAATCTTGAAGTTCTAAGTAATAAAAAAGGGTCTTTCTGAAATAGTTGCTTTGATTCAGAGGTTTCTTTTATGGCATACATTGATTTTTCTTTTAGCTTAGAAGGGCCATTTCTGTATTTTATCTGATTTGTGTAAGTGCAGCTTCAAGAAATATTGGATAAAGTTGTGTCCTAAATTACCGAGCATGGGCTGCTATTAATTTTGAGGTACCAGAATTTTAAGGAAATGGCAAATTTTTCAAAACCAGCACTTTTCTTTAATGCAAACACGAGGAAATCTGCAGATGCTGGAATTTCAAGCAACACACATAAAAATTGCTGGTGAACGCAGCAGGCCAGGCAGCATCTATAGGAAGAGGTATAGTCGAAGTTTCAGGGCGAGACCCCTCATCAGGACTATCTGAAAGAAGAGATATGTCTATCCACAGCCTCCTCTACTGTCAAGATGAAGCCACACTCAGGTTGGAGGAACAACACCTTATATTCCATCTGGGTAGCCTCCAACCTGATGGCATGAACATTGACTTCTCTAACTTCCGTTAGTGCCCCACCTCCCCTTCGTACTCCATCTGTTATTTATCTTTTATTATGTATTTTTTCTCTCTCCTTTTTCTCCTTCTGTCCCTCTCACTTTAACTCCTTGACCATCCTCTGGGCTTCCCCCTCCCCCTTTCTTTCTCCCTGGGCCTCCCATCTGTCCCATGATCCTCTCATATCCCTTTTGCCAATCACCTGTCCAGCTCTTGGCTCCATCCCTCCCCCTCCTGTCTTCTTCTGTCATTTTGGATCTCCCCCTCCCCCTCCCACTTTCAAATTTTCTTACTAGCTCTTCCTTCAGTTAGTCCTGACGAAGGGTCTTGGCCCGAAACGTCGCCTGTACCTCTTGTGACGTGAATACACATAAAATTAAGATGTTTGCTGGCCTGGGTTAGCATCAGTGACATCAGCAAGTGGTCTGCCACCTGCCCTCAGGGGAAGGAGAGATAAGGAACAATGGAGCAGCGTCTGGAGATGTGTAATGAAGGGACGGGGGAGAGAGAGCTGTCTGGAGCAGCTCCCCCCCTTTGAACCCTGAACTGTTTGAAGTGATGGTCAGGCGATGCCCCAGCAGGGAGATAAAAAGGGACCGGTTTGCTAAGGCAGGGCACACACACGCCACCCGAGGTAACGAGACCCTGGAAGCGGTGCGCCTCTCACGAGTCGGTGGGCAGTACCAGACAACAGCCAGGGTGGAAAGGTATGCTCAGCGGGAACCCGGTGTGTGTCCGCCCTTGCCTGGGTGCCGGGTTCACTGCAGAGGATCGACCGCATCTGGAGGAGGGGTCACAGTCGGTGACCTCAGGTGACATCACCAAGGACCCGCCCAAAAGTTGCTTGTGAGCCATATCGCCGGTCTGTGAGTGAAGCCGTTCTGAATGATCAGTTGTTCCTGTTCTATCTCTCTCTTCCCCCACGTTGTCCATCGCCATGGCAACGATTACTGCGAACTGAACTACTAAACTGGACTGAACTTTGAGTCACTTTGAAATTTGGTCATTTACCCCTAGACAACGATAGAGCTTGATTGATGCTGTTATCTTAATTCTGTGCACGTGTGTTTATCATCGCTGAACTGTTGCATTTATTATCCTTTCGATTACTGTGTTGCTTGTTTCTTTAATAAAACTTTCTTAGTTCTATTACTCCAGACTCCAACTGAGTGATCCATTTCTGCTGGTTTGGCAACCCAGTTACGGGGTACGTAACACTCTTCCTAGAGATGCTGCCTGGCCTGCTGCGTTCACCAGCAATTTGTATGTGTGTTACTTTTCTTTAACTGATATTTTTCTATATTGAAAATTTATACTACCCTATTTTCTTCGTACTAATTTAAAAAGAGCATCCCTGCTGTCTGTTCTTCTGTTAATGGAAGAGGCATTGGTAGTCAAAAGTCAGGAAACTGTTTCCATTAGTATGGCTTTGTTTAACCCCTTGCCAACACTATTAGCTTCTAATCACACCCCTGTACTGCCAAAGCCCCTGAACAATAAAACAGTGGCACATCAAAGGCTCAGACAGGCATCTTGAAATGAAACAAGATGTTCACTTCTGCCTAATTTATTAACTGTTAATTATTGGATATTTTAGTTGGATTCTAAAGTATTTAGATTGCTGTCATTGAAGTTCATTGCATTTTGGGATCTATAGTTTTCCCTTTGTTTTCCATTAAACACCATCCCCCAGAAGAAATGGGTGCTTTTGAAAAGTGAATGATGGGGCAGCTAATTTTACTGCAGTGTGTCATTTTAATGTCCCTTCAGAGCAAAAGAGACATTCCTTTCAGCTTTAAGGCTTTAATGGGAGTCTGTGTCTTTGCAGAGTGTCTGTTCTTGCATGCTCTTAATCCTACGTGTGTGTGTGTATGTGAATTTTAATGGCACTTCTGATCTGAGAGCTGTAACTTCAATGGAACATCAAAAAACTCAAAAGCACCATGAGCGTTGTTTATGATGTTACTCTTAATTTGCCAACACCTTTCACTGAGGTTAGGGCAGCTAGTTCATAGCAGCCATGTAGAAATGATGAGTGTTTTCTGACTTTTTTAATAGCACTAAGCATCCATTTTGATTCTGAACTTCTGAGTTTGCATGTGTACATAATCTATTAGAATACAAGAGATTTTTTCAGTGCCCAACCCCATTTGGTACCTGCTCCAGAAAGAAATTAGATAGTCTACTGGATCAGTGATCAGCACACTAATCACTTATCCAACAAAAATCAGGTGATGCAACTTAGAGCAGAGATTTATTACATTTATATATAATATTTGCTTCCATTCCAGTGACTTGGATTTGATCCTGATCTTGTCTGCTGCTTCGAAGGTTTGTACACTCTCCTTGCGACCTTATGGTTTCTCCCCATTGTGCTCTGGCTTCCTCCCACATCCCATAGGATGACTGTTGTCTGCTGTATTGTTTTCACCATGAAGTAAATTGAAGTAGGCACTGGCTTCACAGGAGAAGCCAGAGAGCAGTAGTAGATGATTCCCTCCCTGACTTGGCTAGTGGTGTGCCACAGGGGTCAGTGTAGTAAACTGGATCAGCAAGTCTAGGGATGACACTAAGATGTGGAGTGCAGTGGACAGCGAGGAAAAGTATCAAAGCTTGCAACGGGATCTGGACCACTGGGGGGAAAGAAAGAGAGCTGAAAAATGACGGATGGAATTTAACGTAGACAAATGTGAAGTGTTGCACTTTAGGAGGACAAACCAGGGTAAGACCCACAAGTTGAGAGGTAGGGCACTGAGGAATGTGGTAGAACAGAGGGATCTGGAAATACAGATCCATAATTTCCTTAACATACTATCAAAGATAGATAGGGTTGTAAAGAAAACTTTTGACACATTGGCCTTCATAAATCCAAATATTGAGTACAAATGTCGGGATGTTATGTCGAAGTTGTATAAAATGTTGGTGGGGGCCAAATTTGGAGTATTGTGTTCAGTTCTGGTCACCAACCTACAGAAAAGATGTCAAAGAGTGCAGAGAAAATTTTCAAGGATATTGCCAGGATTTGAGGACCCAAGTTATAGGGAAAGGTTGAATTGGTTAGAACTTTATTCCCTAGAGTATAGGAGAATCAGGGGAATTTTGGTAGAATAAAATTGAGGGGTATAGATAGGGTAAATGCAAACCGGCTTTCTCCACTGAGTTTGGGTGCAACTAGAACTAGAGGTCATGGGCAAAGGATGAAAAGTGAAATGTTTAAGAGGAAAATGAGGGGGATTGTCTTCACTCAGAGGGTGGTGAAGAGTGTGGACTAAGCTATCAGTGCAAGTGGTGCATGCAAGCTGGATTTCAAAATTTGAGAGACATTTGGACAGCTACATCGTTGGGAGGGGAATGGAGGGTTATTTTCCAGATGCAGGCTGATGGAACTAGGCAGCATAATAGTCTAACATGGACTAGATAGGCCGAAGGGCCTGGTTCTGTGCTGTTCTAATCTATGACTCTAATTTGCCCTTAGTGGAGGCTATTGTCAAAAGAGAATTGATGGGCATGTGTTATAGAATAAACTATGGTGGTAAAAGGAGGGAATGGGACTGATGTCATTGTGCCCCAGAAAGCTGGCACAGACCTGATAAGCTAAATAGCCTACATTAGAATTATGAGGACAAATTGCGAGTAATATTTCAATAAAACCTATTGTGTAGAAAATTACAACTCTCCAGAGAAGGTGCAACTAAACAAGCCGCTTTATTTCTCTGGCCTTAAACGGAATTATTGTGTTATTCAGTAATGACTAGTATTCACTGGTGTAGCAATATTTATATGAAACAAAAACAGCACCATACTGAGTTGGAAGCAGACTGCAGTGGACTTCAACCAAGTACAGACTAGTGAAATGGAAGGTTTTTGATAGATACATTCAATGTAAATAAGTGCCCTTGGCAGAGAAGAGCACTATCATCTAAATATCATATATGAAGTGTGTTAAAACAAGGCACTTAAGGAATTCTTGGCTTTGTAAGTAATGAACATTGAATATTATATTAAAATATATTTTTTAAAAAAGGCCAAACTTGATATTATTGGCGGCTAGAAAGTAGCTGGAGGATTGATAATTGGACATTTTGTGAAGGATTTCTATAGACCTCAGAAGGTACAGTGAGCTTTAACAGGATGAAGGATCACATGGAGAGTGAGGAAAATCATATTCTGCTCTCCTTGGAACACAGTTAAAAGAGAAATAACGTACTTAAAGTTGAGTTTTAATTGACAAATCGAAGGAAGCTATTTCCTCTGAGAAGTGAATTTGCATCTTGGGATGTCCCTAAGCTATTATCAGCAGTGATGAACTGTTAACTGCAATTGCTCTTGTAATGTAAAAAATGTATCAGTCAATTTAGATGTAACGATGCTTTGTAAATTGCTAAATGATAACATGATGAGAACTACTTTAATATGCATATTGGCACAAACTGAGGATAACTACAAAATAGTACCATGGGATCTTTTATTTTCATATGTAAGGGCAAAAATGTCTCATCTGAGCAACAACACAACTCATTCTGTATATGGGTTACTCTAGATTTCAATGCTCAGTTCTTTGGAACCTGATGTCTCAGGCAAGACTCTCTGACAGCTGGCACACATGAGCAACCTGAGGTTATAGGTTTAAAATAACCAAACTGATTAAAGGAACTATTATAATCTGTATAAACTGTTGCATGTATTAATCAGATCCCAAATCAACTATTCAAAGTCTGTTGGATGTGTATTTGAAAAGGACTCATTTGCAAGGTAATGGTGCGGTGGGGTAACGATGGGGAAAATGCTGGTATAACACGTCAGCAATACTCTCCCGACCCAGTACAAGCAGATTGAGCAGCACAGGTGCTGAGATTCACCAATTCTGTTGCAAGCCTATGGTTTCCAGAAACGTATATAGTACTTACGAATCATTTGAAATCTTTTTTTGTTAAGCAATCCTTTTCTACTGGAAAAGTAGAAATAAAGGTTTTTGCTCTCCATATTCACCGTTATTAAGATGTAGATCAGCAATTCCCAAAGACTACACATGGACAGTGAAATGCTATGTTTAAAAAGCTCCACTCTGGGTTAACCGATCTTTCTCAAGGTTTGTTATAGTGGTAAATTTTATAAAATTCCATACTAAAATACAAAATGACATGACATTAAGTTTTTTCTTGCATGATGAAAACCAATTCAACATACCAGGAAAAAGTTTGGGCTTGTTCTGCTAACAGTATATTATTATGTAAATCTTATTATCTGGCAATCTCTATAATTTTGTAATTAACCGAAAATCTTATTCAATCAGATTTGGAAGTTTGGTTGATTGCCAAGCTTGGCAAAATGTTTGCCATCAGATTGTAAATATTGTTGGAGATATTGAACATTTAACTGGTTTAATGAGCAGTTTCTTGTACTTTTATATCTTAATTCCCCGTTTCTGCATTTCTATATACAACTAACTATACAGATTAATTGTTCTATTTTGCATTTCCAGGTTCTGACTGTGTTCCACAGTGTAGTTGATTAAGGAAATGCCCAATAATCCTTTGTAGATGATGTGACACTAAAATGGCCCCCTAGCCACAAGATTCTGTCTTTATTTTTTAAAAAGTCCTCCAGTGAAGAGAGGGCATAATGAACAGCCAGTAAAATTTTTTAAAACAAACTTATGCCATTTTCTACTTCCATCTCCTACAGAACAACATTTGCTATTTTTTCTGCATAGCCAAATGGCAGAAGGGCCTTTAATTGTCCAAACCTCCTATATCTGTGTATTTCTGAAGAAAATAATGTACAACACAAAAAACAAATTACAGTCTTCAAAGCTGTATTTTTCCCCAAATGGTAATTAAATATTTACCATTTGTGAATATGCTATGTGTGTCATGCAGATGTGCTTTTAATATATTGATGTAAAATTCCTTTATGCAACTACCATGAGATAAATACATTGCAGCTGCGGCCTTCTGTAGTTTTCTTGATATTTATCAGGTAGTAGACTGGAGGCTTGGCTGGGATTCTGTCTATTGATGTCTAAACATTGACATTTGTGCTTGTGGAATGCTTTCAGTATCCCTGGAAAAAAAACTCTAGCCTGTGAGAGGCACAGCCTAACACATTCTGAGAGACTGAAACTGAAGATTGCTTGAGGACAGCATGTAACCAATTCAAAAGCTCAATATAGCTGTTACAGGTTACATAGTTGTGGGTCATGTTTTACTTGTGTTAACATGGGAAAAAATGACAAATAACACTCACCAACTGGTTTTCCAAATGATTTGTAGGTTAAATGTCATTACGAACATGATCATTGCAAGTTGATGTCTTAATTTGTGTTCAGATGGTTATTCATGGAAGTAGTAGAAAATGAGCTGGAGTTGGCCATGATGACTGAAGAAGAGACAATAGAATGGATGGGAGATGTGTATTAGACATTGTACATGTTTTCACTTATTGTTTGGTGAGCAATGCTGAGGCAAGTCAAATCTAGGTAGATACTGTATCTGAGACACCCAGATAGTATCACACATAAAATGCTGAAGGAACTCAGCAGGCCAGGCAGTATCAATGGAAAAAGAGTACAGTAGACACTTTGGGATGAGACACTTCACCGGCACTGGAGAAAAAAAGATGGAGTCAGCGTAAAAAGGTGGGGGGAGGGGAGGGGAGGAAGAAATACAAGGTAGTAGGTGATGGGTGAAACCATGAAGGGGGAACATTGAGGTAAAAAGTGGGCAAGTTAGTTAATGAAAGAGATAAAGGGCTAGAGAAGGGGGAATCTGATAGTCCATGGAAGGAAGGGAAGAGAGAGGAGCAACCGAGGGTCGTGATGGGCAAGTAAGGAGGTGAGATTTCCATTACCGGAAGTTCGAGAAGTCGATGTTCATGCCATTAGATTGGAGGCTACCCAGACAGAATATAAGGTGTCCCTGGATAGTATGTTGCCAGGACCAGGGATGTCTCAATCAGGTCCACAGCTTTCTCAAGGGGAAAGGTGAGCTGCCAGAAGTCTTGGTACATATTGGGATCAATGTAATGGATAGGATAGGTAAGGAGGTCCTGAAGAGAGATTTTAGGTAGAAAGCTGAAAACCGGGACCTCTGGACTGCTGCCTGTATCATGCCAGTGGCAGTAAGAATAGGATGATTTGGCAGATGAATGCATGACTGAGAAACTGGGTCGGGGGTTCAGATTTATGGATCATTGGGATCACTTCTGGGGAAGGTATGACTTGTACAACAGGGATGATTACACCTGAACCCGAGGGGGACCAATATCCTTGTGGGCTGTTCGGGAGGGTTTAAACTAATTTGGCAGGGGCTTGGGAACTGGAGTGATAGCGCTGAGGATGAGCTAGTTGGTTTACAAACAGAGGCAGTGTGTAGCGAGACTGCTAGCAAAAAGAGGCTGATGATAGCGCAAAATTGCAGACAACAGAAGTTGCAATGTAAAAGGCAAAACAAAGAATTGAAAAGGGTAAATATAGGACTGAAGGTATTGTATTTGAATGCACACAGCATACGGAATAATGTAGATGAACTTGGAGCACATTTACAGATGATGTAGGCATCACTGAATCAAGGCTGAGAGAAGATTATAGCTGGAAACTTATTGTCCAAGGATATACACTGCATCGAACGGACAGGCAGGTAGGCAGAGCGGGTGGTGTGGCTCTGGTTCAAAAAATGAAATCAAATCATTAGAAAGAGGTGACTAAGGTAGGAAGGTATTGTATCATTGTGGGTAGATCTAAGGAACTGTAAGGCAAAAATACATAGATGGGAATTATATACAGCCCCCCAAACAGTGGGTAAAGATGCAGTCTATTTTGCACAGTGGGAGATAGAAAATGCATGGCAAAATGGCAATGTTACAATAATCATGAGATATTTCAGTATGCAGGTATCAGAATCAAAATCATTTATTATCATTGGCATGTTGTGAAATTTGTTAACTTAATAGAAGTACAATGGAATACATAATATAAAAAGAAAAAAACTAAGTTAATTACTGTAAGTATATATATTAGATTAAAATAGTGTAAAACAAATAATATATTTTTAAATAAAGGTGAGGTAGTGTTCATAGGTTCAATGTCCATTAAGGAACTGTATGGCTGTTTGTCTAGATTGTAACCTACAGAGCAAACGCATTCACAATTTTCACTGAAGAAAAATACATGATTCCAAGAAGTGAACGCTTTGACATTAATCAGATATTTTGACAGCTGTGAAGATCCCTGCTGCAAAGGTGACTCTGTGATCTTCGTCTAGACAGTTTGCAAGGTGGCAGGCCCCGATGGAGCACCTGGCAAGGTTCTGAAAACTTGTGCCAGCCAATGGCAGGAGTATTCAAGGACATTTTCAACCTCTCACTGCTACAGTCGGAAGTTCCCATCTGCTTCAAAATGGCAACAATTATGCCAATGCCTAAGAGCAGTGCGAGCTGCCTGAGTGACTATTGCCCAGTAGCACTCTCATCTATGGTGATGAAATGCTTTGAGAGATTGGTCAAGACTATAATTGTAGAAACTGACCATCCAGTTTTATATTTTGTGCTGGTTTGCTTTTATAATACATCTCTCCCTTTCTTATTGCTTGCTTAATGGTTCTTTGTTGCTTTTTAAGATTTTCCTAATCCTCTTGGCTATTCTTGGCTACTTTATATGTACAAGGTTTTAATTTGATGCCTTCTTTTTATTTCCTTGGTTATCCAAGGTTGGCTCTCATCCTTACTGGCCTGGTTTTTAACCGGAATATACTTCTGTTGAGCACCATGAAAAAAGTCTCTCTGAAAGTCTTCGACTGTTCCTCAATGATCGCACCATATAGCCTGTATTACCAGTCTACAGTAGCCAGCACCTCCCTCACCACATTGTCATCTCCCTTTTTTTGGCAAAATACATTGGTTTTAGATAAAACTATTGCACCCTCCTTTTTTATGAGAAATTCAGTCATACTGTGATCACTTTCTCTAAAGAGGATTCCTAACTACAATATCACTAATTTTACCTGTCTCATTGCACAGGACCAGATCCAAGATAACATATTTCCCTTGTAGATTTGCTGACTTGTTCAAGAACACTATCACGAATACATTCTATGAAATCGTCTGCACAGATTCCTTGACCAATTGATTTGCCTAATTTATATGAAAGTTAAAGTCCTCCATGACCACTGCCATTCCATTGTTACATTGGATACCTCTTGACGTATTGCCACTGCATTGTTATTATTCTATGGCCTACTGACAGCTCCATTTAGTTTTCCAGAAAATTAAGTTGAAGAAAGGATTGATCGAACTTAATTTCTGATAGAGGTCTTCCATCCTGAGACTGATTTCTGCTGGTGGTTAAGAGGGAGAATCTCATGATATGAAGCATGACCAAATGGTACAATGTTAAAGATCTGAAGTTAACATTTTGCAGAAGAATGAGAATGTTCTTGAGGGCTGTTATTATTTATTCCACAATAAAGATCACTAAAATGGATAAACTTCCCATGGTCATTTGTTCGAGCTTGCTATGCCCAAATTACCACTATACTACTTCTATCATAACAGCAATTGCACTTCGTTAGCTGTAATATTCTACGAGATACTCTGAAGTTGTGAAAGTTCACATCTTTTTTTCTGTAATGAAATCTTAAGAGTAGAAAGGTCTCAAGGCTATTTATCAAAGATCTATCAACTAAATTTGATATCAAACTCTGCACAATATTTCATGGCAAAGAGGGAGATTTCAAACAACGTCTTAAATCAGGAAAGAATGGCAGAGGAGCAAGGTTAAGAATTCAAGAGCAACACTCACAACACGCTGGAGGAACTCAGCAGGTCAGGCAGCATCCGTGGAAACGATCAGTCAATGTTTCGGGCTGGAACCCTTCGCCAGGACTGTAGAGGGAAGGGGCAGAGGCCCTATAAAGAAGGTGGGGGGAGGGTGGGAAGGAGACGGCTGGTAGGTTCCAGGTGAAAAACCAGTAAAGGGAAAGATAAAGGGGTGGGAGAAAGGAAGCAGGGAGGCGATAGGCAGGAAGGGTAAAGAAGGAATAGGGGAAAACACAATGGGTAGTAGAAGGAGGTGGAACCATGAAGGAGGTGATAGGCAGCTGGGAGAGGGGGCAGAGTGAAATAGGGATAGAGGAAGGGAGGGGGAGGGAATTACCAGAAGTTGGAGAATTCTGTGTTCATACCAAGGGGCTGGAGACTACCTAGACAGTATATGAGGTGTTGCTCCTCCAACCTGAGTTTAGCCTCATCATGGCAGTAGAGCAGGCCATATCTGAATGGGAATGGGAAGCAGAGTTGAAGTGGGTGGCTACCGGGAGATCCTGTCTGTTGTGGCGGACGGAGCGGAGGTGCATCGGTGAAACCTGACGCAGATTGGGGGACCGCTTCGTCGATCACCTCCGCTCCGTCCGCCATAATAGACAGGATCTCCCGGTAGCCACCCACTTCAACTCTGCTTCCCATTCAGATATGGCCTCCTCTACTGCCATGATGAGGCTAAACTCAGGGTGGAGGAGCAACACCTTATATACTGTCTAGTTAGTCTCCAGCCCCTTGGTATGAATATAGAATTCTCCAACTTCTGGTAATTCCCTCCCCCTCCCTTCCCCTATCTCTATGTCACTCTGCCCCCTCCCCCAGCTGCCTATCACCTCCCTCATGGTTCCGCCTGCTACTACCCATTGTGTTTTCCCCTATTCTTTCTTCACCTTTCCTGCCTATCACTTCCCTACTTCCCCTCCCCCACCCCTTTATCTTTCCCCTTACTGGTTTTTCACCTGGAACCTACCAGCCGTCTCCTTCACACCCTCCCCCCACCTTCTTTATAGGGCCTCTGCCCCTTCCCTGTTCAGTCCTGACGAAGGGTTCCGGTCCGAAACATTGACTGATCATTTCCACGGATGCTGCCCGACCTGCTGAGTTCCTCCAGCGTGTTGTGAGTGTTGCTTTGACCCCAGCATCTGCAGAGTATTTTGTGTTTAAGAATTCCAGATACTGAAGGCATCACCGGTACTGGTGAAACAATTAAATTTGAGGATGATTGAGATGTTTAAATGGAAGATTATGGAAAGAGAGAGAGTGGGACCATGGAAAACTTTGAAAATTTAAAAACACAAAGTAGCAATCAAAATTTTACTTTCTCATTAGATAAAGAAGCACTACTCATTGTAATTATAGCAGTTCTCAATCCTATAATTCCTATTCTCTATGTAACCTATTATCTTTAACATGTTTATCAACTTCCCTTAGTTACACCTCCACTCACCTTCATAAGACCAAAAGACATAGGAGCAGAATTAGATCATCCGGCCCATCGAGTCTGCTCTGCCATTCAATTATGGCCGATCCTTTTTTCTATCTCCTCCTCAACCCAGTTCCCAGCCTCCTCCATTTGATGCCAGCACCTTTGATGCGATGACCAATCAAGAACCTATCAATCTCTGCCTTCAATATGCCCAATGACATGGCTTCCACAGCTGCATGTGGCAACGAATTCACCACCCTTTGGCTAAAGAAATTTCTCTGCATCTCTGTTTTGAAAGGGCGCTCCTCTATCCTGAGGCTATACCCTCTTGCCCTAGTCTCTCCCATCATGCAAAAAATCCTTTCTACATCTACTGTCTAGGCTTTTCAACATTCGAAAGGTTTGAATGATCTCCCCCTCTCATCCTTCTGAATACAGACCCAGAGTCATCAAACATTCCTCGTATGATAACCCTTTCATTCCTGGAATCATCCTTGTGAATCTCCTCAGGACCCTCTCCAATGCCAGTTTCCAATGCCATCTTTTCTAAGATGAGAGGCCCAAAACTGTTCACAATACTCAAGGTGAGGCCTCACCAGTGCCTTATAAAGCCTCAGCATCATATCCTTGCTCTTATATTCTAGACCTCTTGAAGTAAATGCTAAGATGGCATTTGCCTTCCTCACAACCAACTCAACATGCAAGTTAACCTTCAGGGTGACTTGCACAAGGGATTCCCAAGACCTTGTACATCTCAGATTCCTGGATTTTCTCCCTGTTTACAAAATAGTCCAAACCTTTATTTCTACTACCAAAGTGCATGACTATGCATTTTCTAACATTGTATTTCATTTGCCACTTTCTTGCCCATTCTCTTAATGTCCAAGTCTTTCTGCATTCTACCTGTTTCCTCAACACTACCTGCCCCTCCACTAATCTTCGTATCATCTGAAAACTTGGCAACAAAGCCATCTATTTCATCATCTAAATCATTTATATACAACATAAAATCCCAACACTGACCCCTGCAGAACACCACTAGTCACTGGCAGCCAACCAGAAAAGGGTCCTTTTATTTTCACTTGCTGCCTCCTACCAATCAGCCAATGCTCTAACCACGTTAGTAACTTTCCTGTAATACCATGAGCTCTTAACTTGGTAAGCAACCTTGTGACTGGCACCTTGTCAAAGGCCTTCTGAAAGTCCAATTACACAACATTCACTGCAGCCCCTTTATCTATCCTACTTGTAATCTCAGGTTTGTTAGACAGGATTTTCCCTGAAGGAAAGCATGCTGACTTTGTACTATCCCGTCCTGTGTCACCAAGTACTCCATCACCTCATCCTTAACAATTGACTCCAAGATCATCCCAACCACTGACATCAGGCTCACTGGTCTATAATTTCCCTTGTGCTGTTTTCCTCCTTTCTTAAAGAGTGGAGTAACATTTGTAATTTTCCAGTCCTCTGGCACCATGCCAGAGCCCAATGATTTTTGAAAGATAATTTCTAATACCATCATAATCTTTAACGCTCTTTCAGAACCCTAGGGTGCAGTTCCTCTGGTCTGGGTGACTTATGAACATTGGGTGAATTTTCAGTTGCCAGTTAATCTGCCATTCAGTCACCTATGGGATGTGGGAATTGGCAGAATGTGCAAACTCCATACAGAGAGCAGAGGGCAGAGCAGTATTCAACTTGAATAGTAGAATGTATGCAGTATATGAAACAAAGTAGAACATTTACAGTGCAGATCCCAACATTGACTTTACAGTATTGTGGGCATTAGGATCAGAATCAGAGCTGGGAGCTAAATATTCAAAGAAATATATATTCTATCTGAAAGACAAAGGTTTAATTTATTATCAAATTATGCATGTACAATAAAACTCTGAGATTTCTCTTCTCCAGATAGCCATGGTGTAATGCCCTGGTTCACATCTTTTTGTTATTCTTTACTAACCCTTTAGTTAAGTTAAGATTCGTAAATAATTCCTTTAATTGTATGCAGTGTACTGGCTGTTATTTTGTGGCACTAATTTATACTGACGTAATGGCAGTAGAACTGCCTGGTACTACTGGGGCCCCGGGAGAGGCAGGGCTGTGGGTTGTCCATACTCTCCGGGAGGAGGGGAGTGAAGGCAAGCGTGCTAAATCGGAAGCCAAGTTTCCCATGGTTGGGAGCACAGACTTTAAAGACAAGTTCCTCTCATTCTGCGGAGCGAGGGGAAGCGCGGGTCTGATATAGAATGTCTAAGGAGTCCTCCAGTGAGGGCTGAGCATTCTGAGTTGGTAGCGGCCCTTACCTCCCTGGTGAATAAATGGCAAAATGCCCAGGTTCAAAGTCCCAGCTATCATAGGCTCAGCCTGCTCTCAGGAACAAAGCTCACCCCTAAAGAGGAAGAGGAGAATGAGACTTGGGCAGAGCAGACCCCTCAGTTGCTGGATGAGAGGTAGTGCCCTGATGATGAAAAAAGACAGCGATTGTTTGAAAGTTGGAAGGGGCCAGCTGCTGATGTAGTGAGATCCATAAAGACACAGAACCCCCTTGCTACCTCTGCAGCCTACATGCAAGCACTAGAAAAGTTGTTTGGCGTGACGGGAAGCCCAGTGGAACTTATGACGGGCTTTCAGAACATGTTTCAGGAGAAGGGGGAGAAGCTTTTGGCCTACATTTTTCATCTGGAGAGGCAGCTAAATTGTTTGCAGCATAGAGGGACCATTCAAATGGCTGAGGTGAATCAGTTAAGAATGGACGAAGTGGCAAAAGGCACCCATTTGCCGGATCTGATCACTTGGGGTCCCCAAATGTCTCGTAAGACACGCACCCTCCCTCATTTGTTGAGCTGATCAGAGAAGTAAGAGAGGAAGAGAAAGCTATGGAGGCATGGGAGGTCCCCATCCACAGGGTACAGCCCTCGGTAGTGGTCCCCTTGGCTGAGGTGACCACTGACACACCCTGGCGAGTGGTGAAGGAGCTCATGGCAGAGTTTAAAACTGAGATGTCCCTGTTATTATCAGCGGGTGCCACCGCACCCCCTCCCATACGATAGAGCTGATAGGGAGGCAGACCCCCTAAGGGGACGGACTATGTAGAGGGCTGCTAGAAGGGGAGCGGCTGGTATTGTCTGTTATAACTATGGGAAGTCACCCTCGAGCAGTGTTATTAATGATGGGATGACAAATCATTTCAAAGTCATGAGGACATGACTACTTGTGGTGTGGGGCCGAGTGTAATGCCCTGGTTCACATCTTTACGGTTATGCTGTAGGTATTTCATTTAGCAGCTCTGTAAGAGCTGTTTATTCTGATTTCAGCCTGCTCGGGTTATTGCTGAAGTTCGGGGATGATGTGGAATGTTTGCCATTCAATTAGCGGGAGGTTTTCCACGGTGAGGAACAATAAGGTTGGTTTTGGGCTCATGTTCAGCAGGAGATGCAGAGAGAAGACACTGGGGAGGACCGGTCGTAGCATATGACCTGGTGGGAGACCTGTTTGTTTGAGATGGATTGCGAGTGACGTTCGGAAGCTGGTAAGTGCTTCCACATTGACTGAGGGCCCAGTGCCTGAGTGACAGAGAAGTTCCAGATGAGCTCCAACCTGTGCACATTTGACTGTTTAATTAGACTGGGCCCTTTTCTTTTTGTTATTCTTTGCTAACCCTTTAGTTAAGTTAAGATTCATAAATACAATTCCTTTAATCATATGCAATGTGCTGTCTGCTATTTCGTGGCGCTAATTTGCAACAGGGTAACAAATTACCCAGCATCCACAGAAACCAAGGTTTGAGGTGGGATCAAGCAACCCCAATCTCATGAGTTTGCCGGGGCCGGAGATTGTCTTCCCTAGACTTATGCAGCCGAGGAAATCAGGCGGTTTCTCATGGGAGTGACTAAAAGACATCAACACTCCCGCACATAAAAGAACACTAAACAAAAACTTGCAAACCCCAAACCCCCCGCCCTTGCACAAAAAAACAAATCAACTCCCTCGCAAAAAAGAACGACAATAGCAAATCCCCAACCCCCCCCACACAGAAAAACTAAACTCCCTCCTTCGCACAAAAAGTAATACTGTGTAACGTTCCGTTATATTGACTCGTGTATGTCTATGGGAAATCCCGCCCAGCACCTGCGTCAACACTCCCCTCAGGGTCAGTCGCCGCCCGAATCAATCCCAAACATCAATCAGCAGCCAGCACACCCAGTAAATTTTAACAAATACACTTTATAGATATTACTAATTCGATGACATTAATAGGAATTTGATACAGAGAGGAAAGTAATGGAAAAAAAAGGCGCCAACACTTATCCAAGTCCAAGTTCTTCGCGCGCTACCGTTGGAGCTCAATTGAATCTGGACAACTACCCGAATCCTGTCGACTCACGGCTCGGGACCACCCGAAGTGATCAACCGGAGCCTCTCTGCATGTTCGCCATCCTTCCCGTCTCTCCTCTGACTCCCCGTCTCTCCTCCGTCCTCCTCATCTCTCCTCCGACTCCCCGTCTCGCCACCGTCCTCCCCGTCTTTCCTCCGACTCCCCGCTAAAAACCCCGTCCACCGTCCTCCCCGTCTCTCCTCCAACTCCCCGCCAAAACCACGTCCACCGTCCTCCCAGTCTCTCCCCCGACTCCCCATCTCTCCTCCATCCTCCTCGTCTCTCCTCCGACTCCCGGCTAAAACCACGTCCACCGTCTTCCCCGTCTCTCCCCCGACTCCCCATCTCTCCTCCATCCTCCTCGTCTCTCCTCCGACTCCCCGCCAAAACCCCCGCACGTCCACCATCCTCCCCGTCTCTCCTCCGACTCCCCGCCAAAACCACGTCCACTGTCCTCCCCGTCTCTCCCCCGACTCCCCATCTCTCCTCCATCCTCCTCGTCTCTCCTCCGACTCCCCGCCAAAACCCCCGCACGTCCGCCGTCCTCCCCGTCTCTCCTCCGACTCCCTGCCAAAACTGAGTCCACAGTCATATCATGCAGCATGGTATCCGAAAACAAAACGATACATAACCACCCATTGGCTAATAGAATGCTGCTATCTCAATTTAAAGTAAAACAAACTGCTAGTGCAAACTCTCTTCAGCGTTTAACACAACAAAGCCGCATTCCCCAGATTAACATAACAAAGTCGCCATTTTAACTCTACAAAAAGAAAGACCCCGTACAACTGTATATCACCCACCCGCCAGTTGGCAACAAGAAAGAAAACGCAGAAGAACTGAAGGAGACCAATATGAAGTATAGTCCAATAATCACATAAATCTCAGAATTTCAAAAACATCCTCTCGTCAACATCGAGGATGGTGGCCGCATTTCTCAGTCCTGTGAAGAGCCACTGCCATGCTGGGTCCAACTACCACCAACCCCTTGCCTATCCCCGTGGAGAGCGACCACTGACCCCCTCTGCATTCGCCTCAATGCTACGAATGGAGTCATTCATGACCCCATGCCCCGTCTCTGGTCTTCTCCGTGAGGCAGCTCATGCTCTTGGTCCTCTTGGGGGAGAGCAGAGTGCTAGAACATTCAATCCAACTCCAAACTGCACGTCACAGGCTCCAACAGTTTCCAATACATAATCAAGACAAAATGAACAAGCAGATGTAGAGAAAGTGAAATAATTGAAGAGTTCGGCTATTTGGAAGACGTCACCTGAGGAACTGTTGTTCACTGGCGCCATCTTGAACCAACAAAGCCACACAGGCAGATGGGCAGAGGAGCAGGGGTGGTCCTATTGGTAAAGATTTAAATCAATAACAAGAAGCAACAGAGGATCACAAGATGTACCATCTTCGTGGGTAAGAGTTGACAACTTGCAAAAGGTAATGAGATCCTGATGAGATTCAGCATAAAGGCTTCCAAGTAGGAATTACCATGTGGGGTATTATAAAATACACAAGGAGATAGAAGAGGCATGCAAGAAAGCCAATGTTATAATGGTCATGGAGGATTTTGACAGTTGCCATGGAGATAAACATTTTCATTTGTGCAATAGTCAAGAGCCAAGGGCATAGCCTCCAAATAAAGGGACATCTGCTTAGACCTGATATGAGGAGGGATTTCTTCAGCCAGACGATGGCAAATCTGTGGGATTCATTGCCATAGAGGCCAAGTAATTGGGGATATTTAAGGCAGAGATCAATAGGTTCTTGATTGCTAAAGAGGTTAAGGATTTCATGGAAAAGGCAGGTGATTAAGGAAAAGAAATTCAGCCAGGGATGAATGGCTAAGCAGACTCGATGTCCAAATGACTCAATTCTGCTCTTCTCTCTTAAGGTCAATTCTGGCTATATGAAAACAGAGGATATGTTAAATAGAGGAAGCTTGTCACACGCATTTTAAAAAGGTATTTAAACTTATGATAAGTCTATCAGCAGGCAGTCTTCTTAATCGTAGGGTCAAATATGACAATGCAGTAATGAAACTGGATTGGTTTTTGACAGTTGCCATGGAGATGGATGGAGCTGATGGTTTTACAAATTGTGTGTGTTAGAGACTGCAATCTGTGGACTGGTATTTCCATATTAAGTGAAAAAGATTATCTAGCATTACAGATCAGGTAACCTTAATAGGAAACAAGAGACTGGGAGATGAAGTTGAATTTGATTCCCCTCTTTGTTCATGAGGAATCAGGTTGTTTTAAAGAGTATTGCTAAAGTACTGCAGGTAGAAACATGAAGGAGGCTAAAAGAGTACTTCAAGAATACAGATGTGGCATAGGAGCAATAAAAGCCGCTCCTGGCAATTCTCTAACCGCAGCTGAACAGTCAATTCGCATTCCTTACCAATGACAAGGGTCAGTGAATAGATGCAAGTGGAAACACAAATTGGAAGTTCCTGTCATCTAAAGGTAACAGAATAAAAACAGCAGTAATAGACACTAAATTGAAGCAGTTTCTGCTTAAAGTAAACAATAACTGCATCAGCATTATTGTAGACTGTATCACTCTTACCAATGAGTTCAGTCCTTTTCTTCAATTCATCACAAAGCTAAGTCAGTGACAATGATTTCTGCCCTTTTACTAACATCATGCATTGCATTTCCTTCCAAACTATCAATGCTGAAAATGGAGGGTCTTTAAAATGCATTTTAGTATAGATTAAGATGCTGCTCACATTAATTCCCAAGGTCACCCAAAAGAAATATCTTTGTTTATCAATTTCTTTCCCATTGTATGTTATACGTGCAGTAAGAATAGTCTAATGCAGCCATTTTCAACCTTTTTATCCTGGAGGTACCCTTGAAATAATTTTCAGATATAATAAAAATTACTATATCTGCAGCTTAAAGTACATGTGCGTAATTATTAAATTGTAGACATAATAATCCAAAAATAATTGTCAATGCTCTTTTGAGAAGAAAATGAATTTTAGCCAACCTTTCTTGAAAAAAGAAAAGCTTAGTTTACCTTTCTTGAAATTGATCTTTGCCTTTCATAAATTTTAAAAATTCATAAGGAAAACAGAATAAATTTCTGTTAAATAACTGGCTTAAGCGAAAATGGGATTTAATTTTTCTAAAGGTAGGCTTGGTAGATTTAATTTAAATAAAGGTTGTAAAATGATTTTAATTAATGCTATTTAAACATAAAATTTGTTTCCAATGTTGAAGAGTAAAGTTAATAAAAACCATAAGCCAAAGCAACGGTTCCTCCAAGACAGATCTTTTGTTTCCAGATATGAAGACAAAACATTAAATATATTTTGGCTTTTCCTTGCTTCAGGCAGCTCTTTGCAACAGAAAAGGTTTTCTTGAATTTCAACATGATTTACAAACCTTACAAATGTTACAACATGACATTTGTTGGTGAAATCTGTTTATTCACCAATATTGATAGAGAATCTGTTTTTCAGTTCATCACAAAAAAACCTCTTCAGCATCATATGACATGTCATCAATACATCGACTATTCATACTATTTGAGTGAAACCTTTTCAATTTCTCATACTGCATCTTGTCCTAGCATTTTACCCACTATAATTATTATTAGGTTCTCACCAACCGTGTGACTTTTCATTTTCTGGGTAATAAGTTCTACTAAATAACTTCCTTCCTGGACCTTTTTCCTGCCTGTGACTTCACTAACAAAAACTTTACTGTTTGAGATTCCAATAGCCGTTTAAAATAATCAGTATTTTTGTCTCATATGGCTATGATTTGTAGTTAAATGTCTTTTCAATTTTGCTGGAGCCATTGCTGCATTTGCAAGTTGTTTGCCACAGACTAGGCATGTTGGAATAGGGCAAATTGGATCACCAGTCCAGGTAAAACCCATTGGTAAGTAGCTTTCATTGTAAAGATGGATTTCTTTTTATGTCTGTTGTTGCACTAGTGCAGTGAAATGACTCAGAAGATTGCACCATCAGACATGTCTGTAAAACGCAGGGGTTAATAAAACAGAAAAAAATGGCATAATAACTAAATGAGAAAACAGCAAAAAAATGAAAACTTCACAATGCAATTCACTTCTAACCTACACAACCCATCTTTTGCAATGTTTAACCAGCAAAGTGACAGGCCAGCAGTTGAGTCACAGCGTGTAAAAGTTCCTTCTTATATGAAAGTTTCCCTCCAATTTTCTACTACACTGGTAAAATTTGTTCGCTTCCACATCAATCAGTGGTGCGTAAAGGGAAGCTGGAGGAGGTAATTTGGGATGGAGAGGCTGACATCACAGTCCAAGCTGGGCGAGTCCATTCAGTGTTCAGACACACATCACACTCCTCATCAGCTTACCATCCTCCCCTGTGCAATACAGTACTCATCAATCATCAGCCTACCGTCCTCCCCTCTGTGCAATACAGTGCTCACCAATCATCAGCCTACCGTCCTCCCCTCTGTGCAATACAGTGCTCACCAATCATCAGCCTACCGTCCTCCCCTCTGTGCAATACAGCACTCACCAATCATCAGCCTACCGTCCTCCCCTCTGTGCAATACAGCACTCACCAATCATCAGCCTACCATCCTCCCCTCTGTGCAATACAGTGCTCACCAATCATCAGCCTACCGTCCTCCCCTCTGTGCAATACAGTGCTCACCAATCATCAGCCTACCGTCCTCCCCTCTGTGCAATACAGCACTCACGAATCATCAGCCTACCGTCCTCCCCTCTGTGCAATACAGTGCTCACCAATCATCAGCCTACCGTCCTCCCCTCTGTGTAATACCATGCTCACCAATCATCAGCCTACCGTCCTCCCCCTGCGCAATACAGCACTCACCAATCATCAGCCTACCGTCCTCCCCCTGCGCAATACAGCACTCACCAATCATCAGCCTACCGTCCTCCCCTCTGCGCAATACAGCACTCACCAATCATCAGCCTACCGTCCTCCCCTCTGTGCAATACAGCACTCACCAATCATCAGCCTACTGTCCTCCCCTCTGTGAAATACAGCACTCACCAATCATCAGCCTACCGTCCTCCCCTCTGTGCAATACAGCACTCACCAATCATCAGCCTACCGTCCTCCCCTCTGTGCAATACAGCACTCACCAATCATCAGCCTACCGTCCTCCCCTCTGTGCAATACAGCACTCACCAATCATCAGCCTACCGTCCTCCCCTCTGTGCAATACAGCACTCACCAATTATCAGCCTACCGTCCTCCCCTCTGTGCAATACAGCACTCACCAATCATCAGCCTACCGTCCTCCCCTCTGTGCAATACAGTGCTCACCAATCATCAGCCTACCGTCCTCCCCTCTATGCAATACCGTGCTCACCAATCATCAGCCTACCGTCCTCCCCTCTGTGCAATACAGCACTCACGAATCATCAGCCTACCGTCCTCCCCTCTGTGCAATACAGTGCTCACCAATCATCAGCCTACCGTCCTCCCCTCTGTGTAATACCATGCTCACCAATCATCAGCCTACCGTCCTCCCCCTGCGCAATACAGCACTCACCAATCATCAGCCTACCGTCCTCCCCCTGCGCAATACAGCACTCACCAATCATCAGCCTACCGTCCTCCCCTCTGTGCAATACAGTGCTCACCAATCATCAGCCTACCGTCCTCCCCTCTGTGTAATACCATGCTCACCAATCATCAGCCTACCGTCCTCCCCCTGCGCAATACAGCACTCACCAATCATCAGCCTACCGTCCTCCCCCTGCGCAATACAGCACTCACCAATCATCAGCCTACCGTCCTCCCCTCTGCGCAATACAGCACTCACCAATCATCAGCCTACCGTCCTCCCCTCTGTGCAATACAGCACTCACCAATCATCAGCCTACTGTCCTCCCCTCTGTGAAATACAGCACTCACCAATCATCAGCCTACCGTCCTCCCCTCTGTGCAATACAGCACTCACCAATCATCAGCCTACCGTCCTCCCCTCTGTGCAATACAGCACTCACCAATCATCAGCCTACCGTCCTCCCCTCTGTGCAATACAGCACTCACCAATCATCAGCCTACCGTCCTCCCCTCTGTGCAATACAGCACTCACCAATTATCAGCCTACCATCCTCCCCTCTGTGCAATACAGCACTCACGAATCATCAGCCTACCGTCCTCCCCTCTGTGCAATACAGTGCTCACCAATCATCAGCCTACCGTCCTCCCCTCTATGCAATACCGTGCTCACCAATCATCAGCCTACCGTCCTCCCCTCTGTGCAATACAGCACTCACGAATCATCAGCCTACCGTCCTCCCCTCTGTGCAATACAGTGCTCACCAATCATCAGCCTACCGTCCTCCCCTCTGTGTAATACCATGCTCACCAATCATCAGCCTACCGTCCTCCCCCTGCGCAATACAGCACTCACCAATCATCAGCCTACCGTCCTCCCCCTGCGCAATACAGCACTCACCAATCATCAGCCTACCGTCCTCCCCTCTGTGCAATACCGTGCTCACCAATCATCAGCCTACCGTCCTCCCCTCTGTGCAATACAGTGCTCACCAATCATCAGCCTACCGTCCTCCCCTCTGTGTAATACAGCACTCACCAATCATCAGCCTACCGTCCTCCCCCTGCGCAATACAGCACTCACCAATCATCAGCCTACCGTCCTCCCCCTGCGCAATACAGCACTCACCAATCATCAGCCTACCGTCCTCCTCCGTGTAATACAGCACTCACCAATCATCAGCCTACCGTCCTCCCCTCTGTGCAATACAGCACTCACCAATCACCAGCCTACCGTCCTCCCCTCTGTGCAATACCGTGCTCACCAATCATCAGCCTACCGTCCTCCCCTCTGTGCAATACCGTGCTCACCAATTATCAGCCTACTGTCCTCCCCTCTGTGCAATACAGCACTCACGAATCATCAGCCTACCGTCCTCCCCTCTGTGCAATACAGCACTCACCAATCATCAGCCTACCGTCCTCCCCTCTATGCAATACAGCACTCACCAATCATCAGCCTACCGTCCTCCCCTCTGTGCAATACAGCACTCACCAATCATCAGCCTACCGTCCTCCCCTCTATGCAATACAGCGCTCACCAATTATCAGCCTACTGTCCTCCCCTCTGTGCAATACAGTGCTCACCAATCATCAGCCTACCGTCCTCCCCTCTATGCAATACCGTGCTCACCAATCATCAGCCTACCGTCCTCCCCTCTGTGCAATACAGCACTCACCAATCATCAGCCTACCGTCCTCCCCTCTGTGCAATACAGCACTCACCAATCATCAGCCTACCGTCCTCCCCTCTGTGCAATACAGCACTCACCAATCAGCAGCCTACCGTCCTCCCCTCTGTGCAATACAGCACTCACCAATGATCAGCCTACCGTCCTCCCCCGTGTAATACAGCACTCACCAATCATCAGCCTACCGTCCTCTCCTCTGTGCAATACAGTGCTCACCAATCATCAGCCTACCGTCCTCCCCTCTGTGCAATACAGCACTCACCAATCAGCAGCCTACCGTCCTCCCCTCTGTGCAATACAGCACTCACCAATCATCAGCCTACCGTCCTCCCCCGTGTAATACAGCACTCACCAATCATCAGCCTACCGTCCTCTCCTCTGTGCAATACAGTGCTCACCAATCAGCAGCCTACCGTCCTCCCCTCTGTGCAATACAGCACTCACCAATCATCAGCCTACCGTCCTCCCCCGTGTAATACAGCACTCACCAATCATCAGCCTACCGTCCTCTCCTCTGTGCAATACAGTGCTCACCAATCATCAGCCTACCATCCTCCCCTCTGTGCAATACAGCACTCACCAATCATCAGCCTACCGTCCTCCCCTCTGTGCAATACCGTGCTCACCAATCATCAGCCTACCGTCCTCCCCTCTGTGCAATACAGTGCTCACCAATCATCAGCCTACCGTCCTCCCCTCTGTGCAATACCGTGCTCACCAATCATCAGCCTACCGTCCTCCCCTCTGTGCAATACCGTGCTCACCAATTATCAGCCTACTGTCCTCCCCTCTGTGCAATACAGCACTCACGAATCATCAGCCTACCGTCCTCCCCTCTGTGCAATACAGCACTCACCAATTATCAGCCTACCGTCCTCCTCTCTGTGCAATACAGTGCTCACCAATCATCAGCCTACCGTCCTCCCCTCTGTGCAATACCGTGCTCACGAATCATCAGCCTACCGTCCTCCCCTCTGTGCAATACAGCACTCACCAATCATCAGCCTACTGTCCACCCCTCTGTGCAATACCGTGCTCACCAATCATCAGCCTACCGTCCTCCCCTCTATGCAATACAGTGCTCACCAATTATCAGCCTACCGTCCTCCCCTCTGTGCAATACAGCACTCACCAATCATCAGCCTACTGTCCTCCCCTCTGTGAAATACAGCACTCACCAATCATCAGCCTACCGTCCTCCCCTCTGTGCAATACAGTGCTCACCAATCATCAGCCTACCGTCCTCTCCTCTGTGCAATACAGCACTCACCAATCATCAGCCTACCGTCCTCCCCTCTGTGCAATACAGCACTCACCAATCATCAGCCTACCGTCCTCCCCTCTGTGCAATACAGCACTCACCAATCATCAGCCTACCATCCTCCCCTCTGTGCAATACAGTGCTCACCAATCATCAGCCTACCGTCCTCCCCTCTGTGCAATACAGTGCTCACCAATCATCAGCCTACCGTCCTCCCCTCTGTGCAATACAGCACTCACGAATCATCAGCCTACCGTCCTCCCCTCTGTGCAATACAGTGCTCACCTATCATCAGCCTACTCACCAATCATCAGCCTACCGTCCTCCCCTCTGTGCAATACAGCACTCACGAATCATCAGCCTACCGTCCTCCCCTCTGTGCAATACAGTGCTCACCTATCATCAGCCTACCGTCCTCCCCTCTGTGTAATACCATGCTCACCAATCATCAGCCTACCGTCCTCCCCCTGCGCAATACAGCACTCACCAATCATCAGCCTACCGTCCTCCCCCTGCGCAATACAGCACTCACCAATCATCAGCCTACCGTCCTCCCCTCTGTGCAATACAGCACTCACCAATCATCAGCCTACCGTCCTCCCCTCTGTGCAATACAGCACTCACCAATCATCAGCCTACTGTCCTCCCCTCTGTGAAATACAGCACTCACCAATCATCAGCCTACCGTCCTCCCCTCTGTGCAATACAGCACTCACCAATCATCAGCCTACCGTCCTCCCCTCTGTGCAATACAGCACTCACCAATCATCAGCCTACCGTCCTCCCCTCTGTGCAATACAGCACTCACCAATCATCAGCCTACCGTCCTCCCCTCTGTGCAATACAGCACTCACCAATTATCAGCCTACCTTCCTCCCCTCTGTGCAATACAGCACTCACGAATCATCAGCCTACCGTCCTCCCCTCTGTGCAATACAGTGCTCACCAATCATCAGCCTACCGTCCTCCCCTCTATGCAATACCGTGCTCACCAATCATCAGCCTACCGTCCTCCCCTCTGTGCAATACAGCACTCACGAATCATCAGCCTACCGTCCTCCCCTCTGTGCAATACAGTGCTCACCAATCATCAGCCTACCGTCCTCCCCTCTGTGTAATACCATGCTCACCAATCATCAGCCTACCGTCCTCCCCCTGCGCAATACAGCACTCACCAATCATCAGCCTACCGTCCTCCCCCTGCGCAATACAGCACTCACCAATCATCAGCCTACCGTCCTCCCCTCTGTGCAATACCGTGCTCACCAATCATCAGCCTACCGTCCTCCCCTCTGTGCAATACAGTGCTCACCAATCATCAGCCTACCGTCCTCCCCTCTGTGAAATACAGCACTCACCAATCATCAGCCTACCGTCCTCCCCCTGCGCAATACAGCACTCACCAATCATCAGCCTACCGTCCTCCCCCTGCGCAATACAGCACTCACCAATCATCAGCCTACCGTCCTCCTCCGTGTAATACAGCACTCACCAATCATCAGCCTACCGTCCTCCCCTCTGTGCAATACAGCACTCACCAATCATCAGCCTACCGTCCTCCCCTCTGTGCAATACCGTGCTCACCAATCATCAGCCTACCGTCCTCCCCTCTGTGCAATACCGTGCTCACCAATTATCAGCCTACTGTCCTCCCCTCTGTGCAATACAGCACTCACGAATCATCAGCCTACCGTCCTCCCCTCTGTGCAATACAGCACTCACCAATCATCAGCCTACCGTCCTCCCCTCTATGCAATACAGCACTCACCAATCATCAGCCTACCGTCCTCCCCTCTGTGCAATACAGCACTCACCAATCATCAGCCTACCGTCCTCCCCTCTATGCAATACAGCGCTCACCAATTATCAGCCTACTGTCCTCCCCTCTGTGCAATACAGTGCTCACCAATCATCAGCCTACCGTCCTCCCCTCTTTGCAATACCGTGCTCACCAATCATCAGCCTACCGTCCTCCCCTCTGTGCAATACAGCACTCACCAATCATCAGCCTACCGTCCTCCCCTCTGTGCAATACAGCACTCACCAATCATCAGCCTACCGTCCTCCCCTCTGTGCAATACAGCACTCACCAATCAGCAGCCTACCGTCCTCCCCTCTGTGCAATACAGCACTCACCAATGATCAGCCTACCGTCCTCCCCCGTGTAATACAGCACTCACCAATCATCAGCCTACCGTCCTCTCCTCTGTGCAATACAGTGCTCACCAATCATCAGCCTACCGTCCTCCCCTCTGTGCAATACAGCACTCACCAATCAGCAGCCTACCGTCCTCCCCTCTGTGCAATACAGCACTCACCAATCATCAGCCTACCGTCCTCCCCCGTGTAATACAGCACTCACCAATCATCAGCCTACCGTCCTCTCCTCTGTGCAATACAGTGCTCACCAATCAGCAGCCTACCGTCCTCCCCTCTGTGCAATACAGCACTCACCAATCATCAGCCTACCGTCCTCCCCCGTGTAATACAGCACTCACCAATCATCAGCCTACCGTCCTCTCCTCTGTGCAATACAGTGCTCACCAATCATCAGCCTACCATCCTCCCCTCTGTGCAATACAGCACTCACCAATCATCAGCCTACCGTCCTCCCCTCTGTGCAATACCGTGCTCACCAATCATCAGCCTACCGTCCTCCCCTCTGTGCAATACAGTGCTCACCAATCATCAGCCTACCGTCCTCCCCTCTGTGCAATACCGTGCTCACCAATCATCAGCCTACCGTCCTCCCCTCTGTGCAATACCGTGCTCACCAATTATCAGCCTACTGTCCTCCCCTCTGTGCAATACAGCACTCACGAATCATCAGCCTACCGTCCTCCCCTCTGTGCAATACAGCACTCACCAATTATCAGCCTACCGTCCTCCTCTCTGTGCAATACAGTGCTCACCAATCATCAGCCTACCGTCCTCCCCTCTGTGCAATACCGTGCTCACGAATCATCAGCCTACCGTCCTCCCCTCTGTGCAATACAGCACTCACCAATCATCAGCCTACTGTCCACCCCTCTGTGCAATACCGTGCTCACCAATCATCAGCCTACCGTCCTCCCCTCTATGCAATACAGTGCTCACCAATTATCAGCCTACCGTCCTCCCCTCTGTGCAATACAGCACTCACCAATCATCAGCCTACTGTCCTCCCCTCTGTGAAATACAGCACTCACCAATCATCAGCCTACCGTCCTCCCCTCTGTGCAATACAGTGCTCACCAATCATCAGCCTACCGTCCTCTCCTCTGTGCAATACAGCACTCACCAATCATCAGCCTACCGTCCTCCCCTCTGTGCAATACAGCACTCACCAATCATCAGCCTACCGTCCTCCCCTCTGTGCAATACAGCACTCACCAATCATCAGCCTACTGTCCTCCCCTCTGTGAAATACAGCACTCACCAATCATCAGCCTACCGTCCTCCCCTCTGTGCAATACAGCACTCACCAATCATCAGCCTACCGTCCTCCCCTCTGTGCAATACAGCACTCACCAATCATCAGCCTACCGTCCTCCCCTCTGTGCAATACAGCACTCACCAATCATCAGCCTACCGTCCTCCCCTCTGTGCAATACAGCACTCACCAATTATCAGCCTACCGTCCTCCCCTCTGTGCAATACAGCACTCACAAATCATCAGCCTACCGTCCTGCCCTCTGTGCAATACCGTGCTCACCAATCATCAGCCTACCGTCCTCCCCTCTGTGCAATACAGCACTCACCAATCATCAGCCTACCGTCCTCCCCTCTATGCAATACAGTGCTCACCAATCATCAGCCTTCCGTCCTCCCCTCTGTGCAATACAGTGCTCACCAATCATCAGCCTACCGTCCTCCCCTCTGTGCAATACCGTGCTCACCAATCATCAGCCTACCGTCCTCCCCTCTGTGCAATACAGTGCTCACCAATCATCAGCCTACCGTCCTCCCCTCTGTGCAATACAGCACTCACCAATCATCAGCCTACCGTCCTCCCCTCTGTGCAATACCGTGCTCACCAATCATCAGCCTACCGTCCTCCCCTCTGTGCAATACAGCACTCACCAATCATCAGCCTACCGTCCTCCCCTCTGTGCAATACCGTGCTCACCAATCATCAGCCTACCGTCCTCCCCTCTGTGCAATACAGCACTCACCAATCATCAGCCTACCGTCCTCCCCTCTGTGCAATACAGCACTCACCAATCATCAGCCTACTGTCCTCCCCTCTGTGCAATACAGCACTCACCAATCATCAGCCTACCGTCCTCCCCTCTGTGCAATACAGCACTCACCAATCATCAGCCTACCATCCTCCCCTCTGTGCAATACAGTGCTCACCAATCATCAGCCTACCGTCCTCCCCTCTGTGCAATACAGTGCTCACCAATCATCAGCCTACCGTCCTCCCCTCTGTGCAATACAGCACTCACGAATCATCAGCCTACCGTCCTCCCCTCTGTGCAATACAGTGCTCACCAATCATCAGCCTACCGTCCTCCCCTCTGTGTAATACCATGCTCACCAATCATCAGCCTACCGTCCTCCCCCTGCGCAATACAGCACTCACCAATCATCAGCCTACCGTCCTCCCCCTGCGCAATACAGCACTCACCAATCATCAGCCTACCGTCCTCCCCTCTGTGCAATACAGCACTCACCAATCATCAGCCTACCGTCCTCCCCTCTGTGCAATACAGCACTCACCAATCATCAGCCTACTGTCCTCCCCTCTGTGAAATACAGCACTCACCAATCATCAGCCTACCGTCCTCCCCTCTGTGCAATACAGCACTCACCAATTATCAGCCTACCGTCCTCCCCTCTGTGCAATACAGCACTCACGAATCATCAGCCTACCGTCCTCCCCTCTGTGCAATACAGCACTCACCAATTATCAGCCTACCGTCCTCCCCTCTGTGCAATACAGTGCTCACCAATCATCAGCCTACCGTCCTCCCCTCTATGCAATACCGTGCTCACCAATCATCAGCCTACCGTCCTCCCCTCTGTGCAATACAGCACTCACGAATCATCAGCCTACCGTCCTCCCCTCTGTGCAATACAGTGCTCACCAATCATCAGCCTACCGTCCTCCCCTCTGTGTAATACCATGCTCACCAATCATCAGCCTACCGTCCTCCCCCTGCGCAATACAGCACTCACCAATCATCAGCCTACCGTCCTCCCCCTGCGCAATACAGCACTCACCAATCATCAGCCTACCGTCCTCCCCTCTGTGCAATACCGTGCTCACCAATCATCAGCCTACCGTCCTCCCCTCTGTGCAATACCGTGCTCACCAATTATCAGCCTACTGTCCTCCCCTCTGTGCAATACAGCACTCACGAATCATCAGCCTACCGTCCTCCCCTCTGTGCAATACAGCACTCACCAATCATCAGCCTACCGTCCTCCCCTCTATGCAATACAGCACTCACCAATCATCAGCCTACCGTCCTCCCCTCTGTGCAATACAGCACTCACCAATCATCAGCCTACCGTCCTCCCCTCTATGCAATACAGCGCTCACCAATTATCAGCCTACTGTCCTCCCCTCTGTGCAATACAGTGCTCACCAATCATCAGCCTACCGTCCTCCCCTCTATGCAATACCGTGCTCACCAATCATCAGCCTACCGTCCTCCCCTCTGTGCAATACAGCACTCACCAATCATCAGCCTACCGTCCTCCCCTCTGTGCAATACAGCACTCACCAATCATCAGCCTACCGTCCTCCCCTCTGTGCAATACAGCACTCACCAATCAGCAGCCTACCGTTCTCCCCTCTGTGCAATACAGCACTCACCAATCAGCAGCCTACCGTCCTCCCCTCTGTGCAATACAGCACTCACCAATCATCAGCCTACCATCCTCCCCTCTGTGCAATACAGCACTCACCAATCAGCAGCCTACCGTCCTCCCCTCTGTGCAATACAGCACTCACCAATCATCAGCCTACCGTCCTCCCCCGTGTAATACAGCACTCACCAATCATCAGCCTACCGTCCTCTCCTCTGTGCAATACAGTGCTCACCAATCATCAGCCTACCATCCTCCCCTCTGTGCAATACAGCACTCACCAATCATCAGCCTACCGTCTTCCCCTCTGTGCAATACCGTGCTCACCAATCATCAGCCTACCGTCCTCCCCTCTGTGCAATACAGTGCTCACCAATCATCAGCCTACCGTCCTCCCCTCTGTGCAATACCGTGCTCACCAATCATCAGCCTACCGTCCTCCCCTCTGTGCAATACCGTGCTCACCAATTATCAGCCTAGTGTCCTCCCCTCTGTGCAATACAGCACTCACGAATCATCAGCCTACCGTCCTCCCCTCTGTGAAATACAGCACTCACCAATTATCAGCCTACCGTCCTCCCCTCTGTGCAATACAGTGCTCACCAATCATCAGCCTACCGTCCTCCCCTCTGTGCAATACCGTGCTCACGAATCATCAGCCTACCGTCCTCCCCTCTGTGCAATACAGCACTCACCAATCATTAGCCTACTGTCCACCCCTCTGTGCAATACCGTGCTCACCAATCATCAGCCTACGGTCCTCCCCTCTATGCAATACAGTGCTCACCAATTATCAGCCTACCGTCCTCCCCTCTGTGCAATACAGCACTCACCAATCATCAGCCTACTGTCCTCCCCTCTGTGAAATACAGCACTCACCAATCATCAGCCTACCGTCCTCCCCTCTGTGCAATACAGTGCTCACCAATCATCAGCCTACCGTCCTCTCCTCTGTGCAATACAGCACTCACCAATCATCAGCCTACCGTCCTCCCCTCTGTTCAATACAGCACTCACCAATCATCAGCCTACCGTCCTCCCCTCTGTGCAATACAGCACTCACCAATCATCAGCCTACTGTCCTCCCCTCTGTGAAATACAGCACTCACCAATCATCAGCCTACCGTCCTCCCCTCTGTGCAATACAGCACTCACCAATCATCAGCCTACCGTCCTCCCCTCTGTGCAATACAGCACTCACCAATCATCAGCCTACCGTCCTCCCCTCTGTGCAATACAGCACTCACCAATCATCAGCCTACCGTCCTCCCCTCTGTGCAATACAGCACTCACCAATTATCAGCCTACCGTCCTCCCCTCTGTGCAATACAGCACTCACGAATCATCAGCCTACCGTCCTCCCCTCTGTGCAATACAGCACTCACCAATTATCAGCCTACCGTCCTCCCCTCTGTGCAATACAGTGCTCACCAATCATCAGCCTACCGTCCTCCCCTCTATGCAATACCGTGCTCACCAATCATCAGCCTACCGTCCTCCCCTCTGTGCAATACAGCACTCACCAATCATCAGCCTACCGTCCTCCCCTCTATGCAATACAGTGCTCACCAATCATCAGCCTTCCGTCCTCCCCTCTGTGCAATACAGTGCTCACCAATCATCAGCCTACCGTCCTCCCCTCTGTGCAATACCGTGCTCACCAATCATCAGCCTACCGTCCTCCCCTCTGTGCAATACAGTGCTCACCAATCATCAGCCTACCGTCCTCCCCTCTGTGCAATACAGCACTCACCAATCATCAGCCTACCGTCCTCCCCTCTGTGCAATACCGTGCTCACCAATCATCAGCCTACCGTCCTCCCCTCTGTGCAATACAGCACTCACCAATCATCAGCCTACCGTCCTCCCCTCTGTGCAATACCGTGCTCACCAATCATCAGCCTACCGTCCTCCCCTCTGTGCAATACAGCACTCACCAATCATCAGCCTACCGTCCTCCCCTCTGTGCAATACAGCACTCACCAATCATCAGCCTACCGTCCTCCCCTCTGTGCAATACAGTGCTCACCAATCATCAGCCTACCGTCCTCCCCTCTGTGCAATACAGCACTCACCAATTATCAGCCTACCGTCCTCCCCTCTGTGCAATACAGCACTCACCAATCATCAGCCTACCGTCCTCCCCCGTGTAATACAGCACTCACCAATCATCAGCCTACCGTCCTCCCCTCTGTGCAATACAGTGCTCACCAATCATCAGCCTACCGTTCTCCCCTGTACACAATACAGTGCTCACCAATCATCAGCCTACCGTTCTCCCCTGTACACAATACAGTGGTCAATTATCATCCATCATCCCATGTAATACAGCGCTCACTAAGTATCAGCCTACCGTTCTCCCCTGTACGCAATACAGCACTCACCAATTATCAACGGCCTCCCCTATCTTGCATCAAAAACTGAGAATGGACTCAAGCAAATAAACACAGTCCTACTGCGCATTGCCATACTGGGCTGAAAGTTCTGTAATGAGATTGATAATAAGGCAGCTTGGTCACTACCAACCACTGCAAGTTCTAGCATCACTCATCCTGTGAAGTTCAAAAAATGTTTATTTTTTTTATATCACAATCTCTCGTGGAACCTCAGTTGAGAAACCCTGGTCTAATGGGTTGGAAATGCTCCTGAATAATTTACTCTGGGACAAATGTTTTACTCTTGTTATTAAGCATGCAGCATTGGGAAAAAATAATTTAACAAAGTGTTTGAGGCTGGTTTTTCTTGAGAAGTACTTTCACTGGTTGACTTGTTATCTATAGCTACAGCAGCATCAATTAACTTTGATTTTAACAGTAACACATTTTCTAAGCTTCCACCCATTTTGAAACACTTGAGATACAGTGGATTCTAGTTAGTTGGACTACTCTGGACCAGTATATTTTGGCACAATAAGCGGGCTGCCTCAATTAGAAGGTTCATGAAAATAGTTAAAAAGGCATAAAAATACAAACTACTGTTTAACTGAGTAACAAATTATGTATTTAAATGCAATACAGAATAAGTTAGAAAACTACTCATAAAACTGGTGGTTTTCTCTTGTATCCATCAATGGCAGGAAATCTACTCAGGAGAGTTCTTTTTATAAAGTGGAAAAGCCATTGCACTAGGACAATTATAATCTCTCAACCTCGGGTCCAGTGGTATGTGTAGTCGCCACAGCTGGCGTCTTCCTTGGTTGCGGTAGATGACCGTGATTATCTCTGTGCATTGTCATGGCCTTTGCTTCCACAGAATACTGCAGAACTACCTTCCGAGCCATTGGATCTCACTGTGGATCTCATCCACTCATTCCTCTGGAGCCGACTATGCACGTTAGAACAGATATGTCTCTATCTCCGCAGGAGATGAGACCCACTGGCTACCCTCACCTGGTTTAGCCCACCTATTGAAGCAGTGTACAGAGCTATGGCCACCGTCACATGCAAAGAACTACTTGGAGCCACATCTGAGAGCTGAGTGTCCACTGGGAACCAAAGATAAAATTCAAGATGGTTGTCCAATCCTTACTTCTTCGTAGTTCCTAACTTGAAGTATAGAAATCATTTCATTTTCACTCCCGGCCATTTCTAGCACTACCAATCCTGAATGCTTGAAACCTCAGCGAGCAAAACAGTTCTGAATTGTCTTACTGATCATTTCCTGCCAACTATTAGTGACAAAACTCACTATGCTTTTTAAACACAAACACACACAACTGACACAATTTAAGAACTGTTCACTCTAAGCACAGCGTAGAGGCTAATGGCCACACGAGCACAAGTGACTGACGCTAGTTAGAAAATATTTGGCAATAGTCTCCTGCTCCAATTAAACAAATAGACAAAGGGAAACCTGGCTATTTTCTCAACTAGTTTTGTTGTTTAAGAGTTGTTCCATTTAAGCAGCTGCACCAATTGGAATCCACTGTTCTTTAAAACACATTCTGTGGGAAAGAACAGAGTTACAAGACATAACAGAAGGTAAAAATTTCTAAGGTTATTCCATTAAAACAATATAAAGTAACAACTCTGGAAGGTTACACAGCTCACAGAATACCTCTGCTAGGAAGTTGCATGAGCTTCCAAGAGGAAAGTGTTTGCAGCCAGTACTGTACAACTTTATAGTTTTTCCCCTTGTAGAATCTCACTCAGGAGACAATGACTGAAGTACATTCCAATGAATCTTGTTGATATATCAGATTGTACTTTAGTCCAAAGGCTAATCAACTATGTTCATATTGAATGATAGGACAGCTTGAGGGGCCCATTTAAGTGGTGCTCCCGTTTTCTTATGCCATTTCCCTATTCGTATACGGTACAGCAATAACTGAGAACAGCTTTATGTTCATAGTTCAGCGAATGCAGATTAAATATTAGAGTTTACAATCTGTCTACATGGATTTCATGATTTAACTACAATGTTCCCTTTGGTCTTTTGATTTACAGGGCAATTTAATGCACAACAAAACAATATGCAAATAGCTGCCATGAATTTTAAAATTGGTTCATCGAGTATCGAGTAGACTATGAGGAGCAGACTACAAGATATATGACTATATCGCCTGGAGAAAATACAACTCGTGATTGATAACCTGAACTACAAGGTGTAAACAAATGCAGGAGGTCTTTGATTATTTTGATCTACAGCACTAGTCTAATCCACAGCATGGGATTCAGACCATCTTTTAAATGACAAAACATAACTAGTTGAGTTTACCAAGGTATGAACTCTCAGACTCCTTTAATTGAATAGATTGCAATAAACATGAAGTGAAAATTATCAGTTAAATGTGAATTTAGAAAAATGTTTTGCGTATGTACATCAAGGAAGAAATTCTTCCATCCTAACCCAATCTGTATTATTTTTGCCTCCAGATCTATGACCAAGAGATTACACTCTATCTGGTATTTGGAACAGCTTAACACGCCTTTGCAATAAAGGGCTATTATGGAGGGGCAGTAAATATTGATCTTGCCAGCAAACCACAGAGAGTGAATAAGAATAACTTTGGGACAAATAACAGGAATCTACCTCAGCTACTCTTTTCTAGCAAGTGCCTCAAACTTTTAGAATCTGTTTTATGACAGAACTATAGAAAGACCAATTACATGAAGAACTGCCCAAGGTAAAGTCTAAAAATTACTGTAAAAAATTACAAATATTACTGCATTGTTTCTATCACTGTTTAATGAATCAGCAGTTCAGCTGGTTAATAAATGTCAAGTTGGTTAAATGGGTGGATAAAGATATGACCATTTATGTAAAATAAAAGAAATATGAAAACTAAAATTATCTAAATACTGTAGTGGGAGATTGCAGAACCAAGAAGCAAAAGGACCTGGATCTCCTTGAGCATTATTTGTAAAAGGCATGCACATTGATCCTGCAAGGAATTGGGGAAAGTTAACTGTTACGTAACCAGCAACAATGAATATCAATCGAGACAGGTTATATAAAAAAAACCAAACATTTATTAAACACGGATAAACGATTAAAAAAAAACAAATGAAAACTTTAACCAGAAGTTAACCGTAATGCAGCCGTTCAACAAATCGTCTCTCGGCACTGGTTCTTAAAGCATTCAATGCGAAAACACTTCTTAAAGCAATAAAGTCAGATATAGTTCTTAAAATGGCAAATTCGAAAGTCCAACAGATTTACACGTTCAATTGGGAGAGACTTCTCTGGAGAAGGATTTCTTCATAGACAAAACTTTCCTGCTGGTTCTGTCCACAGGATTCACGATGCAGGCAATAAAACAGTTAAAAACAACTGACTTTAATTTCTTTTAGAGAGAGCAAACCTTTGCATGAACTCTTTGCTCTTTTGGCAAGAGTTACCTTCGATGCAGGTCGCTACTCCTTCAACGAAGACTCAATAAGGTCGATCCTTTGTTAAACTGCCGAACGATACAGACTCCTCTCAATCCTTCGAGTCCTGTACTTCGGTAAAGTCTTCACTCTCCCGTACCACTGCTGGAACAGGGTAAATCAGCACATCTAGCCAAAAATTTTCAGTCCAATAACATTGTATCTTGCAACAGAACGCACAACCGTCTCAAGAATGAAACTGCGTCACAAAAACAAACACACCACAGAAACGGAGACACAGCACGTTCTACCTGGAAATCTAAAAACTGCGTCATCTGGGGTCTACCCTTATATACCCGTGGTGCACATGTCATCACGTTACCTCACATTGGTGGAAAAATTACATCAGGTGACCTCGAAAAGACCATTACATCATTCTCACAAAAAAATCACCTCGAGGCATGTAACATAACAGAGTGTTATCATTTACTGCATGGGGAATTGAATGCAGAAGTAGGGACAGTGTACTTTCGCTCTACCTGACATCAGCTGCCCCACTCTGTGTTGGCTCCTTATTTAAGGAGGGAGTTTAATGTAATTCATGCATTGCAGAAAAACTGGTACACTTGTAATCACTGGAGTTTAGGAGACAGAGGTGACTTGGTTGAAACACACAAAATGCTGACCAGACAATCTGGAGAGGATTTCTCCTTTTGTTGTAGAACCTAGAACTTACGGCTACTGTTTAAAAATAAATAATCACCCATTTAAGACAGGCAAGGTGATTCTTCCTCTTCACTACACCGCGCCCCCCCCACCCCCCGTCAGAAGAACACGTCCTGAAAAGTTATTCCTCAAGGGAAGGTGGAGGCAGAGCCTTTGAATATTTTAACTGGATATATGAATTCTTGATAAGGAAGGCAGTGAGAGGTTACTGGGAGCAATACAATCAGATCATTCTTGATGTTATTGAATAACAATTCCAGGAAGCCAAATAGCCCACTCCTTCTCATTCAAATGTTCTTATGTTGTGCAATTAGAAATCTTGGAAATTAAGGAACTTTCTGAAGGCTTTTGATAGTAATTATTTTAAGATGTACAAAGCTTGTCAAAGTTACTGGAAATATTCTCACTGTGGAGAGAGAAAGTTACCATTTTGATTTGCCAAATGTCGTCACTGATGCTGTTAGGAAGATGCTCTGTAACTGAAATGCGTTGCCATGGCTCACACAATTTTATCTAGAATTCTTATTTTGGTATTTACTTTGTACTTTAAAGTACAGTACTTAAAAAATATTGTATGAGTAGAACCTCCCTCTATTTATAAGCCAACCATAGTAACTTTGTCTGATAAACTGGGTGCACTTTCAATTCAACTTTCCCACCTAAAGCAAAGATTAAATCGGCCATAGTTTTCTCTCTTAACTGACTTTGCTTTAGTAATTGGAAGACAAATTGCCATTAGATGGTAGAGAGCCATCTAAAGTCTCAGTGGGCAAATTCACCCTGGTTTGTCTTGAAGTAGGAATTTGAATGCAGTCTGGAATAAATTTTACACTAAGATACAGCTGTCAGCTCCTGTGAACCAGCAATGATCTGATCTCTACTTTTCGCAATCCATGTCAATGTGATTGACCACTCAGCTATAGAGCTGCAGACATGCCCTGTATAAGTCAATATTCAAACTGCATTTGATGTATCGCTGATAAAATAGTAAGTGACTCCTATTAGTGGATTGCAATGGCTGCAGTAGTAGCAAAAGCCGAATGAACTAATATCTCCTATCAGCACATGCATGAAAAATACCAGCTAATACCATTACACACTTGCTCTAATTAATTAGATCAAGCTAGGCACTAGAGTAATACCACTTTAAACCCATATTTTCACCTTTCATTACAAAAACAAAAATACTAAATATATTTTCTTCCTCATGATCATTACAACTGCCTCGGACCAAGAGGAAAATTTTAATTATTTTTCAGCAATAACACAACGATAAAGTGACTAGGGTTGTTTATTTGATTAATGTCTACCTACTCCCCAAAATAAACTTTCTTTAATCTAATTTTTTATCCACCTTATGGATTTTCTATTGTTAAGATGAAGACCAAACAACTATAAACATCCATTGCACTCTTACGACACCACAATGTTACTGAAACAATAGCAATAAAGATGGCAAAATAATGCATCAGTATTTAAAGATCAATACCAACTACTTAATGAGACTCAGTGCGCAATTGTTTAAAGGAAAATTTTCTGGATTGGCTACCTGGACACAATGCAGTGGTTGTTCAGTTCTGCTTTGCCAGTTTTAAATTTATTATTCAAAAATGCAGAGGGTGACATTGGGCATACTGACTGTATTGTATGATTTTCTACATGATCCCATCTGGTACAGGGTACCCAGAATAATAATGTGCAAATTGATATGAAATTGATGATGCATTCTGCACATTGAAGTCAGTGGAAATGACATTGAGCAACGGCATGTGTGGCCAATCCAACATTATGCATTTCCTTATTGAAAGTAAACAAAGGCCCGTGGTATCGTTCTGCACAAGAGTAATAAAGCACATGAACGTTCAGAAAAACATGTCATTTCTTATTCTAATACTGTTAATATTTTTAAAACCAGAAATGTCTGCCCACGACAGAGATTCAGATTGAGATGATTAGGTGTAGATCAATGTTGCATGCGGATGTGAAGTGTTGCAGACTGCATAGCTTCACAATTAATGCTGCACTTGATAGATTTGGTCTTTATTTGGTGCTTCTGGCCACCTCCTTCCTGAGTCAAGAAACATCTGACATGAAAGTATAATGCGTAGGACATGAGTACAGGAACTGAGGGACCTCTGATCATCAGAACTTTGATATCTCTACTGGTGTGTGCCGTATCTGACCCAGCAGAGTTTAAAGTTACCAGATGATACAAGAGAAGATAAATATATTGTGGCCACGAAAAGAGTGTACAGAGTTTAGAAGAAATCTTATTGATTTTGGCAGAATATTTGTAATTGATTCTAAAAATAGCTAACATTTTTCTCAACCACATATATGTCATGGCAAAGAAAGCATGCATTTATATCTCAAGATTCATAAAATAGGATGCATTCTCACAAGCTTGCATTTCAAATTTCTGCAATACTCAATAGTGAGTTCCTTCCTCCATTTACAGAGAGCAGTCATGGGAATAATCACAGTCCTCCTCTACTAGGGCATAACTTAACAATGCTCAAAATGGAACAGAATCTTTAGTGCTTTCATGAATCCAAATAAATTCAAATTGTTTTCATTGGGGACACCGAAAATTTTGAATTCACCTGTCCAGAATGCGGATGACTCTAGGTGGATTAATGGATTCTACTCAAGAAGATGGCCCAAAAGGCACAAGTACTTGTATTGCAACATGTACCAAGGTACAGTGAAAAGCTGATCTTGCATTCCTTACACACAGATCAAATCATTACACAGTGCATGGAGGTCGTACAAGATAAAACAGAATCAAATATAACACAGAAAGTGCAATGCAGGTAGCCAATTAGGTGCAACGTCACAATGTGGTCGTTTGCAAGCTCGAGAGTCCATCTTACCGTATCAGGGAACCATTCAATATCTTATAGCAGCAGGAAAGACACTTCCCATGAGCCTCGTGGACCTTCCTTTTAGACTTTTGTATCTCTCTGATGGGAGAAGGAAGAAGAGAGAATGTCTGTGGTAGGTTGGGTTTTTGACTATGATGGCTGTTTTACTGCAGTAGCAAGACGAAGTGCATGGAGGGAAGTCTGGTTTTCATGAAATGTGAGCTGTGTCCACAACTCTCGGTAGTTTTGTGTTGTCATGGGCAGAGTACCTGCCATTCCAAGTTGTTATGCATCCATCCAGATTCTTTCTATGGTGCATCAATTTTTAAAAAATCGCAAGGATCAATGGAGACATCCCAAATTTCTTTAGTCTCCTGAGGAAATACAGACAAGGTGAGCTTTCTTTGCCAGGACATATATGTGGTTGCACCAGGCCAGCCTATTAGCCACATACACTTCTAGGAACTGAAGCTCTCAACCCTCAACCTCACCACATTCCACTCAGCATCACAGGAATTATGTAAAATTTGACTTGAGTCACACAGGGTGAATGTAGGGGAAAGGACAATTTGAATGAAGAAATACATTTCAAAAGAATATATTGCAGGAGGATAGTGAAGCAGAGATAGAGAAGAACCCTCAGCAATTGCCAAAGGACTCAGGTTAGCTGGCTCCTTTATTTTGCTCTTTACAGTAAGTTTATATCAAGAGCAAACACAAATATGAGACTGAGGTACAAACAATTCTAGAGATTTAAGATTGTATTGTGAGCGCTTTTCTCATTAACAATGAGTTTAAAAGAGTTCAGTTTGAACTCACTCACTCAACTGAAACAGTTTACTCAGTTTTTCTTCAGATTTCTGAACTAAAGCTTCCCTGGCCCTCTTCCATCAATGTCAGCACCACAGCCAGGACATTGCTTGAGATGCCTTTGTATTTGCAAACACTTGTATCAGTTAAGGGAATTACAGAGGCATGACAGGACAGCTGGCCTACTGCAACACTGCATCTCATCTCCAACAGATATCCTGTGTGAGCAGAGCTAGTAGGAGCTGTTCAGCTTGCAGTGACCATACATGAAGAACATGTTATCCAGACCTCAGTGCTTGAGCTTCAGCATGCAGATATCAGTTGTGTTTGCTCATGTCAAGAGGCCAAGCTCCTACAAAAGAGGATAACTCTTGTTTGCAACATCCGCAAGACCAAAGGTGCTCAACCAACCATCCATAGAACACAGAGGGCCATTCAGCCCTTCTAGTCTGTGCTAAAACTTTATTCCGCTAGTCCCATTGACCTGCACCCAGTCCATAACCCTCCAGACCTCTCCCATCCATGTACCTATCCAATTTATTCTTAAAACTTAAGAGTGAACCCACATTTACCACGTCAGATGGCAGCTCGTTCCACACTCCCACCACACTCTGAGTGAAGAAGTTCCCCCTAATGTTCCCCCTAAACTGCAATGTCCTCTTGTATTTATCTCTCCTAATCTAAGTAAAAAGAGCCTACTTGCATTTACTCTGTCAATACCCCTCATAATACTGCAAACATCTGTCAAATCCCCCTTCGTTCTTCTACGCTCCAAGGAATAAAGTCCTAACCTGTTCAATCTTTCCCTGTAACTCAACTCCTGAAGACCCGGCAACATCCTAGTAAATCTTCTCTGCACACTTTCAATCTTACTGATATCCTTCCTATAGCTAGGTGACCAGAACTGCACACAATACTCCAAATTTGGCCTCACCAATGTCTTATACAACCTCACCATAACATCCCAACTCCTATACTCAATACTTTGATTTATGAATGCCAGGATGCCAAAAGCCTTCTTTACAACCCTGTCTACATGTGACGCCACTTTCAGGGAATTATGTATCTGAACTCCCAGATCTCTTTGTTTCTCTGCACTCCTCAGTGCCCTACCATTTACTGTGTATGTACTACCTTGGTTTGTCCTTCCAAAATGCAACACCTCACACTTGTCTGCATTAAATTCCATCTGCCATTTTCTGGCCTATTTTTCCAGTTGGTCCAGATCCCTCTGCAAGCTTTGAAAGCCTTCCTCGCTGTCCACTACACCTCCGATCTTAGTGTCATCAGCAAACTTGCTGACCCAATTTACCACATTATCATCTAGATCATTGATATAGAAAACAAACAACAATTGTCGCAGCACAGATCCCTGAGGCACACCACTAGTCACAGGCCTCCAGTCTGAGAAGCAATCATCCACTACCACTCTCTGCCTTCTCCCACACAGCCCATTTCAAATCCAGTTTACAACCTCTCCATGGATACCTAGTGTCTGAACCTTCTGAACTAACCTCCCATGTGGGACCTTGTCAAAGGCCTTACTAAAGTCCATGTAGACAACATCCACAGCCTTTCCTTCATCTACTTTCTTGGTAACCTCAAAAAACTCTACAAGATTCATTAAACACGGTCTACCACGCACAAAGCCATGCTGACTGTCCTTAAACAGCCCTTGGCTGTCCAAATACTTGTATATCCGATCTCTCAGAACACTTTCCAATAAGTTACCTACTACTGATGTCAGGCTCACCGGCTTGAAATTACCTGGTTTACTTTTGGAACCTTTTTTAAACAATGGAATAACATGAGCTACACTCCAATCCTCCGGCACTGCACCTGTGGCTACGGACATTTTAAATATTTCTGCCAGGGCCCCTGCAATTTCTACACTAGTCTCTCTCAAGGTCCAAGGAAATATCATGTCAGGCCTGGGGGATTTATCTACTTTTATTCGCTGTAAGGCAGCAAGCACCTCCTCCTCTTTAATCTCTATATGTTCCATGACACTGCTGCTTGTTTCCCTTCCTTCCATATACACTCTGCCAGTTTCCTGAGTAATTACTGAAGCAAAAAAACTATTTAAGATCTCCCCCATCTCGTAAGGCTCCACACATAGAAGCCCACTCTGATCTTCTAGGGGAGCAATTTTGTCCCTTACTATCCTTTAACTCTTAATATACTTGTAGAAACCCTTCGGGTTTACCTTCACATTATCTGCCAAAGCAACGTCATGTCTTCTTTTTGCCTTCCTGATTTCCTCCTTTAGTATTTTCTTACATTTTCTACAGTCTTCAAGTACCTCATTTGTTCCTTGTTGCCTATACCTGCTATACACCTCTTTTTCTTAACCAGATCGCCAATATCCCTTGAAAACCAAGGTTCCCTATGCCTGTTAACTTTGCCTTTAATCCTAGCAGGAACTTGCAAACTCTGCACTCTCAATCCCTGATGCATCATACTGCTCTCTAGTGATAAAGTTTCGAGGCCACATTTTGGAAAATGCAGACAGATACAGGTGCCTCAGGACTCGCATCACTAGGTTCAAGAACAGAAACTACCCCTCAATCATCAGGCTCTTAAACAAAAGGGCCTTTTGTTGCACTCATTTAAGAACTCTGTTATATTGTTATTTCATGCTCATTATTGCTATTTATTTACATCAGCATTTACACAGTTTGTTTACAGTTAACAGTTCCTGATGTTTACATAGATTTCTATAGATTTGCTAAGTGTTCCCAGAGAAAAAAAATCTCTGGGTTGTATGTGGTGACATGCATGTATTCTGATAATAAATTTTACTTTGAACTTTGAGCATTTTCCATTCCTTGGGAACCACTTCTCAGTAAAGTTAAACAACAACACTGAAATTCACCTATGCTTCAGTGCATCAGCTTTGCCCTTGGTTAGTTGAAAAATAGATTTGAAAATCAAGACTTTGACTTGACAAATTCAATGCTAAAACAGTTGTAGGAAACCCTGCTCTTTAAATGCTTCTGAACCCAGACCATCCACTCAGGCATCTCAAAGCCCTGGAAAGATATCATAGACGCTGTACCTGCAAAATAATTGCAGCTCAAGGAAGGAATTTCAAAGAATAGAACAATACAAACAATATGCTGGAGGAGCTTAGCAGGTCAGGCAGCATCTATAGATGGAAATAAATAGTCGACGTTTCAGTCCAAGACAGGATAGAGCAGGTTCAGAATTCCTTCAAAAGGGTTCAATCTGCATGCAGTTGCAGAGTGAAACCACCAAGCGTCACTATGGAACAGTTTGCAATCTTTCGATAAAGTTGTCTAAGGGAAAAAAATTGTATCTTAAATATTTTTTTATTTCTTACTCTGAGACTATGTCTGTGATGGCAGTTTGCTACCACAGCTCCTGAATCAAATGGTTTTCTAGCTAAGGGCTCAGACAGAAAGGAACAAGTCAAAGACCAAACATGTGTAATTGGGACTTCACTTTGTTACAATCATTTATGTACACTCCCCCGTCAGCTTCAATAATGCATAACAGACAACCAATCTCCAGTTTAAATCATAACTGAGTTCTCTTGGTCCTCACCTTTCACCACATCAGCTGTGATGGTATTGGGTTTGCTACCACAAAGTTCTAAACGCAAATGAAGACCTTAGCCCTAGCTACGAGTTCCCTCACTGAAGGGAGCTTATATTGTAACTAACCAATCTTCAGAGACTAATCCACTTCCCCATTTGTTCTCCGCAGCAAGTTTAGCTGCCAAAACCCACTATTCAGTGGTGGGTCTTTGTCCCTACCAAGGAGAAGATACTTCTAGCTAATAAAACAGCTTAACCACATTTAAATCCAACCAACATTCTTAGAATTAATTTAAAAGCTCAGGATTTCTATTTTAAAAACAATTTCCAAATTACAAACCATTTCTAAATGAAAGGAATTCCAAAACACAGGAACAATTCCCATAAGCTAAAAAGACAAACCAACGATGCAGAAGACCCAGCCCATCACAGAAACTGAAGGCAGAGATATAGACTCCAGTTCACCCCATGTTTTGTTCACACTTCTTGGTGTTCCTTGCCCCTTTCCTAACAAGCCTGAACAGCTCTCGTCATTTATAGTTTCTTTGCACTTGGGTGACTTCACACAGTTGATATTCTTTCAGATACCTTTTAACACAAACACTCTAAAAACTACTTGGAGACACATATCCCAGGTACCCACAATTAATGCCATGAAGCTTACTTCCCCGAGTACATAAACCTTCCAACTTATGATTAGTTCAGTTATTGATGTGCTAAGTAATTGTCTCCATCTGGTCTGTAAGCTTCCTTGAACTAAACAACTTGGGCAATGTTGTCTGAAACAAGTCAAACTAAATGACTTATTGTCTTATCTTGCACCTCCTCAGGCAGGTGCTATGGCCAGCATTCAGTGCTATAAACAGTGCTTGTTTGCAAAGCTGTGTTTTTTTCCAACTTCAAGTGATTACTGCTTTCTATTTACATTAAGAATTGAAGATTAGCTCCCATTTACAACTAGAAGCTTTAAAAAAAGAATATTAGTTGGAAGTTTAACTTACAACTGCTTGATTTATACAAGCAGCAGCTACCGTGTTTAGAAAGTTAAGCTTGGGGGAAAAAGAAAGAGGCCCCCAGCCCAGAAAGCGAATATCCAGCACATAACCTCCACATCTAATACTCATCCTCCACTATCTCTGCCACCTCCAACACTATCTCAACTTGTGTCCCATCTTCCTCTCTCCCCCAAAGTTTGCTTGCCGCAGGGACCACTCGCTGGTCTGTTCATGTCTCCCACCCACCGCTCTCCACCCCCAGCACTTTATCCTAAACCCAAAGATGGTGTAACACCTGTCTTCACTTTCTCCTTCACCCCCATCCAGGGACCTTACCAGCCCTCCTAGGTAATGTAGATGTTTACCAGCACCTCCGTCCTGGTTTATTACATTCAGTGCTCATGATGTTGCCTCCTCTACACTGGCAAAACCAAATGTAAATAAGGTGACCATTTTGCAGAGAGTGCATGTTCTGTCCCCAGCAGCTGCCTCAGGCTTCCACTACCTTTTAACTCTCCTTTCCACTCCCACAACAACCAGACAGTTCTCACTGTTTTCCATTTCTATAGAGGTGTCAAACACAAATTGTCAAAATAATATCTCATATTCCACTTGCAACCTAAAGGTATGAATAGAATATTCCAATTTCAAGTGACCCACACCTACAGTGCTTTCCTTGCTGGCATTCATCTTTACACCTCATTTTTATTCGTCCCTCTCATTACCTCCATGGAACAGTCTGTCTTGTTTCCCAGTCCTGATGCATTGACCAGAAATGGTGCCTTACACCTCTTACACCCACAGATGTCACTTAACTTCCAGCACTGTTTCTTTCCTTTGTTCATATTGTGGTATCTGCAGTCTCTTTTGCCTTTAGTGTCACTTGTTTGATTATCCCCCAAACACCAATACCTCCGCCTCCAAACTTTCTTTCCCACCATCTGCCTCCTTTCCATCTCCCCCAGCATTCAGCAGAAACATCGTGATTCTTCCCCACTGAAGAAACATTGTCTTGTCCTGCCAAATGAGCTAGATAAACACTGGCTGAATTTGCAAATTAGGTGGAACTCAGCTGCACAGCCTTGTAAGTTGAGTCACTATTTAATAATCTGAGAAACAAACTCCACAGTTCCATCTACTCATGATAATCCTTCACATCTTGCTTATCAAAAAATTATTTATCTTTGCCTTAAAGTTCTGCTTCCATCAGTCTGAGACTGAGTATTCCAAATTTCCAAAGATATTTATCTCTCTGAGAAAAAAAATCACAAAACTTCATTAAAGTTTCTCTAAAATACATCTGTCCTGAAACAAGACCAATAAAGTACCATGTACTGAAAAAAATATACAGTCCTTCAGATATACAATAGTCTCACCAATGCCCTGCAGAATTAAAGCATGACCTCTCTATTTTTGTACTCAATCCCTCTTTAGATAAACAATAATATTCTGTTTTTCTTCCCAGTTATTTGTTTCACCTCCATACTAGACTTTTGTAAATGAAGCCCAAAGTGCTCTTCATCTGCCATCGTGCCAGTGCTGAAGCATTCCACTGTCAGGGACCTGAATAACTTCCGTCCAGTTGCACTCACCCCCATCATTGCAAAGTGCTTTGAGAGACTGGTTCTATCACGTCTGAAATCCTGTCTGCCCACTACCCTGGACTCCCATGAATTTGCCTATCACACCAACAGGTCAACAGAGGACGCCATCTCCACAGCACTTCGCTCTGCTCTGACCCACCTGGACAGCCCCAACTCTTACGTCAGAATGCTGTTCATTGACTTTAGTTCGGCATTCAATACTGTGATCCCTCCAAGCTGATCGCCAAACTTCGCCAGCTTGGTATCAGCTCATCCCTCTGCAATTAGACCTTGGACTTTCTGCCTAACAGACCCTAATCAGTTAAGTTAGACAACCTCTCCACTCTCACCCTGAACACCGGTGTGCCTCAAAGCTGTGTGCTGAGCCCTCTTCTGTACTCCCTTTTCACCGATGACTGCGTTCCTGTACATGGTTCTAACTCCATAATCAAGTTCGCAGGCAACATCACAGTGGTTGGTCTGATCAGAGGGGATGATGAGATGGCCTACAGGGACGAGATCCAGCACCTGGCTGCATGGTGTGCCAACAACAATCTGGCCCTTAACACCCAGAAGACCAAAGAGATCATTGTGGACTTCAGGCATGCCAGGAGTCACACTCACATCCCCATCTACATCAACAGAACTGTAGTGGAGCGTGTATCAAGCTTCAAATTCCTTGGTGTCCACATTTCCGAGGATCTCACCTGGTCCCTGAACTCCTCCATCCTGATCAAAAAGGCGCAACAGCGTCTTTATTTCCTGTGGAGCATGAAGAAAGCTCACCTCTGTCCCAGGATACTGACGGACTTTTACCGCTGTACCATTGAGAGCATACTCACCAAATGCATCTCAGTGTGGTATGGCAATTGTCCCATATCCAAGTGCAAAGCACTCCAGTGCGTGGTTATCGGTACCCAATTGCCCACCACTGAGAACATCTACCAGGGCAGGGGGAAAAGCATTATTAGGGACGCATCTCACCCTAACCATGGACTTTTTACTCTCCTCCCATCCGGTAGGCGCTACAGGAGCCTCCGCTCCCGCACCAGCAGGTGCAGAAAGAGCTTCTTCCCTGAGGCTGTGACCCTGCTGAACCTCATATCACAGCACTAAGCAGTATTGCATCCGTATTGTTCTGTCTCAGTATTTTTATTTTTGTGTGCTGTAGCACTTTTTTTATTCGCAGTTATTTTGTAAATAACACTATTCTTTGCATTTCTGGTCAGATGCTAAATGCATTTCATCGGCTTTGTATCTGTACTCGGTACAGTGACAATAAAGTTGAATCTAATCTAATCTAATCTAATCTCAGAACTCTGCATCTGTCACAATTTGGATAAAATGCATTACTTCTATTTTTTCCCGCTGAAATTGGTCATTTCACTCTTCCTCAACTATCCCCCATTAATATTCCATTTGCCATATCTTTGCTCGCTCATTTAAACTATCCATATTCTTTTATAGCCCTCTTATAGCCTCAATACATCTTACTCTCTTGCCCATCCTTCTGTCATCAGTAAATGTGGCAGCCATACTTCAGGTCCCTTCACCCAAGTTTATAATTTGTCAAAGTTATCCCCCAGCTCCAATCCTCTATTTTGTCAGCTTGAAAAACAACCAATTTATCTCTGCTCTCCATTTCTTATTCGCCAGTCTTCTATCCGTGCCATGTGTTACTTCCTACACCATGATTTTTTCTTTTGCAATAAACTGACGTGGCATCTTATCAAATGCCCTCAAGAAATCTAAATATAGCACTGGTTCACTGTTATCCACAGCAAATGCTGCGTTTGCAAGAACTCTAATAAATTGGTCAAAGGTGATTTTCTCTTCACAAGCTTCACTCACCTCAATCTGCTCAGGAAGTGGAGACACCCCTGTGTTTTCTTGACCAAAGAGCTGGTGTTGAGGGACCAGGTGAGATTGTCCATTATGTGCACTCCCTGAAACTTGATGTTCTTCACTCTCTCCACAGAGGAGCCATGTATATGCAGTAAGGAATGGTCAGCCTGCATGTTCCTAAAGTCCACAATCATCTCTTTGGTCTTGCTCATGTTGAGACTCAAGTTATTGTCCTTGCACCATTCTACTAGCCAATCTACCTCCTCTCTGTCCACCGACTTATCATAGTTGTTGATGAGGCCAGCCACTGTTGTGTCATTTACAAAGTTGATGGATTTGTTTTGAACTGCATCCAGCAATGCAGTCACACGTAAGCAGTGTAAACAGCAGTGGGCTTTCTGTCAAGAAGTCCAGAATTCAGTTACAGAGAGAGGTGTTGAGACCCAACGAGGACAGCTTATTCTTCTGGAGGATGATTGAATTAAACACTGAGTTGACGTCGATAAACAGAATCCTGGCATATAAGGCACCATTTTCCAGGTGGGTCAGACACGCGCACACACACAACACACACACATGGGAATGATGGAGTCAGATATGACAGAGGCAGTCAAGATGTTCCTGGATAGGCACATGAATGTGCAGAGAATGAAAGGATATGGACAGTGTGTAGGCAGAAGGGGGTTATCTTAGGTGTTTATTTGCTAGCTTAAATTAATTCAACACAATATTGTGAACAAAGTACAGCCATGCCCTATGGGCTGTTCACACTATGAAATGTATTGTACATTGCGAGTGCTGCCTCTTAGCTTTCTCTACCATTAACATTGCAGGCTTTCCATTTACTCAACTAGGAAGACATGTCTGTTCTTGGCTTCTATCACCGTTACAAATGTTAGAGTTCATAAAATAAACTAAAATGGTGAATCAATTATAACATTGCCACTATTAATACCAAAAAGAAAACAAAAGGGCTGGCTATTCACTTCAGGAAGCAGGTGGGGTACATGCCCTTTTTTATCAACAGTATCAAGGTGAAGATGGTGGAGAGCTTCAGATTCCCAGGTAAATATCACCAATAAGTTGTCCTGGTCCAACCACATGTCCTTCATGGCCAAGAGACTACACCAGCACCTCTAATTCATCAGAAGGCTAAGAAAATTCAGAATGTCCCCAGTGATCATCACCAATTTTTATAGATGCAGCATAGAACTATTCTTATGCATCACAGCTTGGGTTGGCACTGTTGGCGCTACCCAAGACCACAAGAAATTGTGCAGAGTTGTAGACACAGATCAATCATAGAACATAGAATAGTACAGCACAGTACAGGCCCTTCGGCCCAGAATGTTGTGCCGACCTTCAAACCCTGCCTCCCATATAAGCCTCCACCTTAGATTCCTCCATATACCTGTCTAGTAGTCTCTTAAATTTCACTAGTGTATCTGCCTCCACCACTGACTCAGGCAGTGCATTCCACGCACCAACCACTCTCTGAATAAAAAACCTTCCTCTAATATCCCCCTTGAACTTCCCACCCCTTACCTTAAAGCCATGTCCTCTTGTATTGAGCAGTGGTGCCCTGGGGAAGAGGCTATCCACTCTATCTATTCCTCTTATTATCTTGCACACCTCTATCATGTCTCCTCTCATCACCCTTCTCTCCAAAGAGTAAAGCCCTAGCTCTCTTAATCTCTGATCATAATGCATACTTTCTAAACCAAGCAGCATCCTGGTAAATCTCCTCTGTACCCTTTCCAATGCTTCCACATCCTTCCTATAGTGAGGTGACCAGAACTGGACACAATACTCCAAGTGTGGCCTAACCAGAGTTTTATAGAGCTGCATCATTACATCACGACTCTTAAACTCTATCCCTCGACTTATGAAAGCTAACACCCCATAAGCTTTCTTAACTACCCTATCCACCTGTGAGGCAACTTTCAGGGATCTGTGGACATGTACCCCGAGATCCCTCTGCTCCTCCACACTACCAAGTATCCTGCCATTTACTTTGTACTCTGCCTTGGAGTTTGTCCTTCCAAAGTGTACCACCTCACATTTCTCCGGGTTGAACTCCATCTGCCACTTCTCAGCCCACTTCTGCATCCTAGCAATGTCTCTCCGCAATCTTTGACAATCCTCTACACTATCTACAACACCACCAACCTTTGTGTCGGCTGCAAACTTGCCAACCCACCCTTCTACCCCCACATCCAGGTCGTTAATAAAAATCACAAAAAGTAGAGGTCCCACAACAGATCCTTGTGGGACACCACTAGTCACAATCCTCCAATCTGAATGTACTCCCTCCACCACCACCCTCTGCCTTCTGCAGGCAAGCCAATTCTGAATTCCCCTGGCCAAACTTCCCTGGATCCCATGCCTTCTAACTTTCTGAATAAGCCTACCGTTTGGAACGGTACATCAAATCCATCAAATAAACTAGACTCCCCTCCATTGACTCTGCCTACACTTCCCATAGCCACAGGAAAACACTCATCCCATTCCTTTTTCTCCCCACTTCCAACTGGTGAAGGCAGACACCACGCTGCGACACATCTTACCTCACTATTATAAGACTCTTGAACAAACCTCTTGCATAACAAGGATAAATTCTTGATTTCTCAAACTACCTGATCATGTCCCTTCCACTTACTTGTCTGCCTGTAGTTTCTGCATACCTGTAACGCTACTGTCTGCAATACCCTGATACACTTTATTTTAGAATGACCTGTACACAAAACAAAGTACTTTCACTGCATCTCAGCAGCTGAGAATAAACCAACTACTAATGTTATATTTGTCTCAAGCTTAGATTCTATGCAGTGAAATTAATGAAAAAATAGGTTCTGTTAATATAAATAGTTACATATGACATAGAAAAAGTACAAGATCTTTCTGCAAAACCATTGTACAATATGGAGACAATTATGCTGGTTTATTTTGATGAATTTTACTTTTAATATAGGTAGACACTTTCAAAGTGTCCCAAGCTTTGCTGGGATTTGCCAACAATCCCACACTGAACAATTGTATTTGCCGAAGCCCAAATTAGGCAGAAAGGTTCTAAGAGTAATTTCCAACTACATGGACAAAATATACTTAAACAAGGCCTCATAAGGCTGATTGGCTCCCTTCTAATTTATCATGGCATATATATATATATATACCATTTCTGATCTCTTACAAGAAATAACACGATGGAAAATTTGATAGGCTTTCAACATTCCATGCCATCAAGTTATCGACAAATTACCATTAAAGTGAAGCAATGTTACCATTATTATGCATTAGTACCTTGAATTACCTTCAAGAATTTGGAGGCTTATCCTAATAGGTACAGTAAATTAAATGCCTGATCTGTTCAGTAACTATCTCCTTTAATCAGGCATGAGATTACATTGAGATGCTATTGTTAGCAACATAAATATGTAATCAAAATATTTCATTTTGCTATGTTGATCTAATGCTCCCAATAGTCTACATTTAAACCAGCACAACCCTTCATTTAAATTATTTTCTAAAAGGAATAAACAAGATAATTGCCATCACATCCCTACAAGAGATATATGGGCAGGAACAGCTTGGTGCATAAGATCTCTGTGAAAAACTCCAACCTTCCAAGTCAAATCCAGGCAAGTCTAAAGCAATGGGGAACTCAGTGACTACAGGCAAACTGCAAAACCAGGGTCATTAGCCTTTGACCTCTTCAGATAATCCGTCTGACCTATTGAGTAAACTGCCATTGTGTTGTTAGGCAGTGGCATCCACTGTATTTTGCTTTCCCTAAGGAATTATGTATATTTCACTGTGGAAAGAATTTCCACAGTGAAATATTTTTATAAATACAAAAATATTAGATTTACAGAAACAGTAAAGAGCTATTTTACAAATAATAATGCAAGACCACTGGCCAATGATACATGAATCTGAGTCCACTAACAAAGCCAGCATGCTGTTAAAGAACAAACAAGAGAAAATCTGCAGATGCTATTAAAGAAAGCCACATTTTCTCAATTCCTCCAGGAATCCTTGATGTGTTTAAACCCTAACCCTCAGGGAGAAGAAAGAGGTATTTAATCAAGTCACATTTCCGCAGGGATTTGCAAAATACTTCCCTCTGGTCTGTTGATAGTATTAACTCCACTTGATTTGCTCCAATTCACAAGATTTCTTTTAATAGCCAGATTTGCTTATTTCTACATTAAAAGATACTGACTTTTACGTTTAGACTTAAGGTAACATTCAATTTAAATAAGACTAAACCTTCTGCTTAGAATTTGAACCCCTCTTTGTGCCTCACCCCCCCCCATATAAAGTATGACTAAAAGCAATATTCCCCTTGTTTTTAACCCAATACCAAATATTCTTGGCAAAAAAAAAATCGGAGGTTACAGTTCCAGGTTCCAGTCATCTTACTTAAAATACTGGAAGAACTCAGTAGGCCTGGCAGCATCGATGGAAAAAAATACAGTCGACGTTTCGGGCTGAGATCCTTCAGTAAGACTGGAGAAAAAAGATGAGTAGTAGATTAAAAAGGCAGGGGAGGGGAGAGAGACACACAAGGTGATAGGTGAAAGCACAATAGGGGTGCGGGAAATGAAGTAAAGAGCTGGGAAGGTACAGGGCTGGAGAAGATGGAGCCTGATAGGTGGGGATAGAAGACCATGGAAGAAAGAGAAAAAGGGGAGAGGAGCACCAGGAGAGGCAAAAGGGGATGGGGAATGGTATTACCGTAAGTTCAAGAAATCAATGTTCATGCCATCAGGTTGGAGGCTACCCAAACAGAATACCGGTATGTGTTGTTCCTCCACACCTGAGCGTGGCCTCGTCGCGACAGTGGAGGAGCCATGGATTGACATATCAGAATGGGAATGGGAAATGGAATTAAAATGGGTGGCCACTGGGAGATCCAGCTTGTTCTGGCAAATGGAGCATAGGTGCTCAGCAAAGCAGTCTCCCAATGTACATGAGGACTCACAGATATACAGGAGGCCACTCTGGGAGCATCAGACAGAGTAGGTGACCCCGAAAGACTCACAGGTGAAGTATCACCTCACCTGGAAGGACTGTTTGGGGCCCCGAATGGATGTGTAGGGGCAGGCGTAGCACTTCTTCCAGTTGATGATGTTCATACCATGAAGCCTCCAACATTTTGTGTGTTCTGCTTGGATTTCCAGCATCTGCAGATTCCCTTGTCTGCCATTCACCTTCAGTTACTTGACCCAATGTCATTTAAAATTAAAGGATGCAATCAACGTTTGCAGCACTGAGCCCATTCTGATCAGAAGTTGCAGCTATAACGTACCACTCCACTTTCGGAGAAACAAGGAGTGAAACTTAGTAGCATCAGCACCGAGCTGCAAAATCTACATTTCTGGTGGGTAGGTGGGGAAACAGAAATATAACACCCTACCAGTGCCTGGGTTTTTAATGCTGGGCAAAAATTGCTGTTCTACAGCGGACTCCCTCGGTACTTATGACAGAACCAACAGCGAGGATGTGGATTCCTGTCTGGATAATCAGCTGGTGTGGAGCCACTCGTGGCACGGGAGACGGGACTGACCTGAAGGCTGGTCATGGCCACACGTGCTGAAGACACGTGTCCACCCGCTGCCATGGAGACAGCCTTTAAAAACTGTGATTCCGAGCGGCAGTCGTGTGCTCTGCAGCGGGGGTGTGGTGCTGTGTGTGTGTGTGTGGTGTATATCTACCCACCCCTCGGGTTAATACATGAGCGTGTTTAGTAAGTACCCGCACCCCATGAGGGGGGAAAAAGGAATTCATCGCGGGGGAAGAGGAGAGTGGATGGAAGGGGTGTAGATACAATTGCTTTGAACTGTATGGTTAAACTCGTGGCTTTAAAATTATCCCGGTACGTTATCACTCTCCAGGTGAAACCAACAACCCTGATTAAAACCACGCCCGTCACTCCTAAAGGGGAGATGTGCGTTGCCTGCAACAGCTGACTAATGGCACTTCTAAGCCTTGTTGGAAATGCTTGCAGAATTGGGTAGGAGATGGGCACCAGAAAGCTCTGATATGGTTCAGTATGCTTCACTGGCACAATTTACTTTCTGTATTCTAATAACACAGGGATTAGCAGCTGAATTAACCACAGTATATTCAGCTGTGTAGGGCTATGAGATAGAAAGAATCTAGGGGATGGGGGGCATTGACAGGAACGTGGGAAGATCTGTTTTTGAAAAACATGAGGGTGTCAATGATCAGCATGGATGGAAAGATCTGCTTTCATGGTGTACAGCATCTCTTTTTTAAAAAAAAAATGAGAGACATCTTTTAAGTTGAGAGGTACGAGAAGCTGTGGGTGGGTAATGAAGAAACAGTGCGGAGAGGCTGTCAAGACAAGTCAGAAGTAGTGATAGCTCATACACAGTGCCAGAGAGAGAGAGTTCAATGACTTGTTTGGTTGAAATCAGTCCACATGTCATCAAATCCCATCTCTCAACCATTTGGTAACACACTGAACGGACGATGGCAAAGATCTCTAAAGGTCATGCCTCCTGTCTAGCATTCATGTGCACCAGTTATCTCAAGATCATATTTCCAACTTAACATTCACATGTGTCATTTACCTCCAAGCCTCGCATTTACATCCAAAGCCTTTCTTCCTTCATGTTGCAACACTTATGAACTCAAAGTCATGGAATCATTACAATAGGATGCCATTTGCTCAAGTACGTACTTGTTCCATATAAAACAATTCTGCTCGTCCTTCTCCCCCTACTGCCCTATCAATATTTTTCCCTTTCAGGTTCTTATCAAGTTCACTTTTGAATGGGATAATTTAATCAGCATTTCAGACTTTGCTTATGATGTAAAAGTAATTTGTATTCACTTTCTTTTCACTTGCTGAAAAAATGCCATCTACCCAGTTTCAGTATCAGTGAACTGGTGTGTGGAAGTATGTGTCCACAGGTTAATAACTAGAAAGACTGTAGGCCATTATAATGGCAACACAGACACCATAGAAGATGACAGCATGTCCCTATCTAGTGCGTTTTCTTGCATCTTCCTGTTTTCTCACGTTGTGATCTGCTCTGATTTACAAGTTGCAGTGGTATTCGCAACATTCGTCCTGAGGCTCCCAGCTCATCAGCCTCTAGTTGCTGAGTGAAACAGGTACAGTCTATTTAATCTGACACCAACAGTCAGTAGCTCAGTCACAGGCACTACACAGAGGGTGGAGTGCAGTTTGGGTGTGGGATCAGATTTTGATGCTCATTGGCCGTGACCGGCCTGCAGCCAGGGTAGGAGAAAGACTAGTCAAGCACTCGCTCCCAGAGGCTGAGATTTTACATGTACGATGTTGGAAGTTCCCACCTGCTTCAAAAGGGCAACAATTATCAGTGCCCAAGAAGAGTAGTGTGAGCTGCCTTAATGACTATTCTCCAGTAGCATTCACATCTACGGTGATGAAATGCTTTGACAGGTTGGTCATGGCTAGAATCATCTCCTGTCCCAGCAAGGACCTGGACCCACTGTGATTTGCCTATTGCCACAATAGGTCTATAGCAGACACAGTCTCAATGGCTCTCCATGTAGCCTTGGATCACCTGGACAATGCAAATACTTATGTCAGGATGCTGCTTATTGATTATAGCTCAGCATTTTACACCATCATTCCTACAGTCCTGATCAAAAAGCCACAGTCCTAGGCCTCTGTACCACCGTCTGCAACTGGATCCTCGACTTCCTAACCGGAAGACCACAATCTGTGCAGATTGGGAATAACATCTCCACCTTGTTAGCAATTAACATTGCCGTTCCACAGGGGTTGTGTGCTTATCCCACCGCTCTACTCTCTCTACATCTATGACTGTGTGGCTAGGCATAGCTCAAACAGCATCTATAAATTTGCTGATGATACAATCATTGTTGGCAGAATTTCGGATGGTGACTAAAGGGTGCACTTGAGCGAGATACACCAGTGAGTGGAGTGGTGTCACAGCAACAACCTCGCACTCAATGTCAACAAGACCAAAGAGCTGATTGTGGATTTCAGAAAGAGTAAGACGAGGGAACACGAACCAATCCTCACAGAGGGATCAGAAGTGGAGAGAGTGAGCAATTTCAAGTTCCTGGGTGTCAAGATCTCTGAGGACCTGACCTGGACATAAAATATTGTTGCAGCTATAAATAGACAATAGACAATAGACAATAGATGCAGGAGTAGGCCATTCGGCCCTTCGAGCCAGCACCACTATTCACTGTGATCATGGCTGATCATCCACAATCAGTATCCAGTTCCTGCCTTATCCCCATAACCTTTGATTCCGCTATCTTTAAGAGCTCTATCCTCCTCTTTCTTGAAAGCATCCAGAGACTTGGCCTCCACAGCCTTCTGGGGCAGAGCATTCCATATATCCACCACTCTCTGGGTGAAAAAGTTTTTCCTCAACTCCGTTCTAAATGGCCTACCCCTTATTCTTAAACTGCGGCCTCTGGTTCTGGACTCACCCATCAGCAGGAACATGCTTCCTGCCTCCAGCATGTCCAATCCCTTAATAATCTTATATGTTCCAATAAGATCCCCTCTCATCCTTCTAAATTCCAGAGTATACAAGCCCAGTCGCTCCAATCTTTCAACATATGACAGTCCCGCCATCCCGAGAATTAACCTTGTGAACCTACGCTGCACTCCCTCAATAGCAAGAATGTCCTTCCTCAAATTTGGAGACCAAAACTGCACACAGTACTCCAGGTGTGGTCTCACCAGGGCCCTGTACAGCTGCGGAAGGACCTCTTTGCTCTTATACTCAATTCCCCTTGTTATGAAGGCCAACATGCCATTAGCTTTCTTCACTGCCTGCCGTACCTGCATGTTTACTTTCAGTGACTGATGAACAAGGACACCTGGATCTCGTTGTGCTTCCTCTTTTCCTAACTTGATTCCATTTAGATAATAATCTGCCTTCCTGTTCTTACCACCAAAGTGGATAACCTCACATTTATCCACATTAAACTGCATCTGCGATGCATCTGCCCACTCACCCAGCCTGTCCAAGTCACCCTGCATTCTTATAACATCCTCCTCACATTTCACACTGCCACCCAGCTTTGTGTCATCGGCAAATTTGCTAATGTTACTTTTAATTCCCTCATCTAAATCGTTAATATATATTGTAAACAGCTGCGGTCCCAGCACTGAACCCTGCGGTACCCCACTGGTCACTGCCTGCCATTCCGAAAGGGACCCATTAATCGCTACTCTTTATTTTCTGTCAGCCAGCCAAATTTCAATCCATGTCAGTACTCTGCCCCCAATGCCATGCGCCCTAATTTTGCCCACTGATCCTATGTGGGACTTTATCAAAGGCTTTCTGAAAGTCCAGGTACACTACATCCACTGGCTCTCCTTTGTCCATTTTCATAGTTACATCCTCAAAAAATTCCAGAAGATTAGTCAAGCACGATTTCCCCTTTGTAAATCCATGCTGACTCGGACCGATCCTGTTACTGCTATCCAGATGAGTCGTAATTTCATCTTTTATAATTGACTCCAGCATCTTTCCCACCACCGACATCAGGCTAACCAGTCTATAATTACCTGTTTTCTCTCTTCCTCCCTTCTTGAAGAGAGGGATAACATTAGCCACCCTCCAATCTACAGGGATTGATAGCACATTTTTTCTCCGCGTATTGCAACAGAAGGTAACCTAAAAGGCAATACGCGGAGAAAAAATGTGCTATGAAGGTAAACTAGGATCTTCCTCTTTGGAACGACCTGATCCTGCACCTTCCGTATTATTCCCAGAAACACTTGCCATTGTTGTTCCACTGTCATCCCTGCTAGGGTACTGTTCCATTGAACTTTGGCCAGCTCCTCCCACATAGAACCATAGTTCCCTTTGTTCAACTGTAATACTGACACTTCCGAGTTTCCCTTCTCCCTCCCAAATTGTAGATTAAAACTTATCATATTATGGTCACTACTTCCTAATGGCTCCTTTACCTTGAGGTCCCTGATTGAATCCGGTTCATTGCACAACACTAAATCTAGAATTGCCTTTTCTCTGGTAGGCTCCAGTACAAGCTGTTCTAAGAATCCATCTCGGAGGGACTCCACAAATTCCCTTTCTTGGGGTCCAGTACCAACCTGATTCCTCCAGTCTACCGGCATGTCGAAGTCCCCCATAACAACCGTAGCATTACCTTTGCGACATGCCAATTTTAACCCTTGATTCAACTTACACCCTACATCCAGACTACTGTTTGGGAGCCTGTAGATAACTCCCATTTGGGTCTTTCTACCCTTAGAATTTCTCAGTTCTATCCATACTGACTCTACGTCTCCTGATTCTATGTCCCCCCTCGCAAGGGACTGAATATCATTCCTCACCAACAGAGCCACCCCACCCCCTCTGCCCATCAGTCTGTCCTTTCCATAGGACGTATACCCTTGAATATTCATTTCCCAGGCCTTGTCCACTTGAAGCCATGTCTCTGTTATTCCCACAACATCACACTTACCAATTTCCAACTGAGCCTCAAGCTCATCCACTTTATTTCTTATACTCCGTGCATTCATATACAATACTTTTAATTCATTACTCCCCTCACCTCCCACATCAATTCCTATTTCACTTGGCCATACTGTACGATCCCTTCTTGAGCTTTCTGCTCTGTTGATTCTGCTGACTTTCTTAACTTTTCTTATTCTCACTTTCCCTTTATCTCCATCCTTATGTTTCCAGTTTGTCCCCTCCCCCCCCCACTACTTAGTTTAAACACACCCGTGTTGCAGAGGCAAACCTGCCTGCCAGAATGCTGGTGCCCCGCTTATCAAGGTGCAACCCGTCCCTTTTGTACAATTCATCCTTACCCCGAAACATACCCCAGTGGTCCAAGAATGTAAATCCTTGCTTCCTGCACCAGTTCCTCAGCCACACATTCAGAAGGCAAGATAACAGCTGTATTTCATTAGGAGTTTGAGGAGATTTGATTTGTCAACTAAAGCACTCAAAACTTCTACAAATATACCGTGGAGAGCATTCTGACTGGCAACATCACCATCTGGGGAAAGGCTACTGCACAAGATCGAAACAGGTTGCAGAAACGTGCAAAATAAGTCAGCTGTATCATGGGTGTCAGCCTCTATAGTATCCTAAACATCTTTAAGGAGCAGTGCCTTAGGAAGGCAGCGTCCATCATTACTGATCCCCACCAACCAGGGCATGCCAACTTCACACTGTTGCCACCGGGAAGGAGGTATAGAAGCCTAAAATCACACACTCAGTGATTTAGGAACAGCTTCTTCCCTCCCTCTGTCATCCAATTTCTGAACGGACATTGAACTCATGAACACTACCTCACTACTTTTTTTATTTCTGTTATTTTTGCACTACTTATTTTAACTGAACTATTTAATAGATATACACTTAATGCAACTCTGTTCTATTTTTCTCTATATTTATTTATCATGTACTTCATTGTAAAGTTAACAAATTTCATGACATATTCCAGTGATATTAAATCTGAATCTGATTTGATTCAATGAGAAGACCCCAGATGAAGTTTAATATGCAATAGCAGGAGAACCTGAAAGTCTGGTTAGAATTAGAGGTCATGGGTTAAGGATGAAGGGTGAAATATTTCAGGGGACTTTCTTCACTCAGAGTGTGGTGAGAATGTGGAACAAGCTGCTAGCAGAAATGGTGGATGCGGTTTTGATTTCAACATTTAAGAGAAATTTGGACAGGTACATGAATAGGAGGGGTATGGAAGGCTATGCGTCAGATACAGGCTGATGGGACTAGACAGCAAAATAGTTTGGCATGAGCTATTTTCATACTACAGTTTCAGGCCCCAAAGGGCCTGTTTCTGTTCTGTATATCTAATAACAAGGAGCCTGGAGTTCCTTCTTTGTGGTGGCCAGCTCCATTTCAGTATTTACATTTGTAACCATCTTGTAGCATCTGATTACCAAGTTCTTTGCTTCACTGCAGATGTGGCACAAGCCACCCAACATAAAAGCACTCCGGTGGAAGCCCTGACATGCCAGCTCATCTTCCACCATGTAAATTAACATAGCCTAGACATCAGCATTCAAGGGACTTTAAGGGTTTCCCAGCACTTCAAGAACTAGTCTTGTATAGCAGATTTCTGAGATTGCTATAGTACAGTCTCAGGAAAATAAGAAAAACCCAGCTGATAAATAATCAACTATCCCTGTCAGCATCACCCATAATTATATCATTCCTCACTCTCCCTCTAAATAACACTAAATGATTTGACCAGTCTTTCCTCAAGGGAACAGAAAAATGCAGTTGTAAAATAAGTTGCTGTTTGGATGGAGCTCTAATGCAGGACTGGAAACAACAGAAGCAGCATATTGTTGACAGAACACACCATCAATGGGCCTTATCAAATTTCTGCAATCCTGCAGAGGTTAATGGTGAAGAACATCTAAACATCAAACGAGAGATGAAATCTCCATGATTATCTTCAACCTTGTTTGAGCCCATCACATGAGAGCAAAAAAAGCGCTAAAGAGCTTACAGCCACCTTCAGGCAATCTACCTCAGCTTTCACTTGAGTCTTTACCATCACAGAAACCAATCTTCAACCAGTTTGATTTGTTGAGGTGACGCCAGGACATTGTGATGTGCAATGGATGCACAGAGGTTTTGTGAACACTTTTGCGAACACCTTTGCTCCAGAATGACATTGTAGTACAATTTCAGTAAATCCACAAATGTAAAATCGTAGAGTAATACAATACAGAAATAAGCAATTCAGCCCAGCTGGTCCATACCGACCTTGCTAGTCTCAGTTGCCTGTGTTTGGACAATGACTTTCCAAGCCTTTTCCCTCCATGTACCTATCCAAATCCCCCTTAAATGTTGTAATTGTCCCCATCACAATCAATTCATCTGGCAGGTCATTCCAGGTTCTCACTACCCTCTGTCTAAAGAGATTACCTCTTTTAAATCTCTCCACTTTTATCTTGTATCTGTGCCTTCTAGTTTTGGACTCCCCGACCCTGAGAAAAAGATGGTGACTATCCATCTTATCCATATCATGATTTTATAAACTTCTGTGAGATCATTTCTTATTCTCCTACTCTCCAAGAAACAAAGATCCAACATGGTCAACCTCTCCCTGTAACTCAAGCCCTCTATAATGCAGCATCCTCATAAATCTCTTCTTAACCCTCTTCAGTTTGACGATGTCTATCTTATAACAGGGTGATGAAAACGGCACACAATACTCCAATTGTGGCCTCACTAATGACTTATATAACTACAATATAATGCCCTTTCTTAAACTTGATACTCTGACTGATATAGGCTAACTTTTTAAATGCCTGCTTCAAACAAGAGAAAATCTGAAGATGCTGGCAGGGTTTTGGCCTGAAATATCGACAATACACTTTTCTGTAGATGCTACCTGGCCTGCTGAGTTCCTCCAGCATTTTGTGTGTGTTGCTTAAATGCTTTCACCACTCTGTCAACACGTGTGTCCACTTTCAGCAAACTGTACACTTGTACTCCCAAGTCCTTCTACTCCACAGCACTCATCAGTTTCCTGTCATTCACTGTACAAGTCCTATCCTGGTTTGAACGTCCAAAGTGCATCGTTTCATACTTAGCCAAATTGAAATCCATTTGCCATTCCTCAGCCCATCTCCCTAACTGATCAAGATCTCTTTATAATTCATTATAAACTGACCCCCCAATTTAGTGTCATCAACAAACTTGCTAATCATGCCAAGTACATTAATAACAGATGTCCTAACACTGAATTCTGGGACACTGGAACAAAGGCCTCCAGTTGGAGAAATGACCTACAACCATCAACTATCATTTCATTCACATTATGTAAGAAAAATCCAATATAGGTAACTGTTGCTTAAATAATATAGTTTCAATCATCAGGAGAGTGGTGGAAGATATCAGGGAGAGTGCTGTCAAGTGACACCTGTTCACAAATAACCTAGTCATTGATACTCGGGTTATACATTGCTAGAACTGTATGGCTTCATATATTGCAGCCTAGGCCAAAGTTTAGAATTCCAAGGGGGATTGATACTCACTGCCCTTGATGATAAGCAGCATTTTTCTGAATATGGTGTGAAGAAGCTTTAATAGTTTCCAGCTGATGCCCTTAAAAACTTTAGCTTATAATGTCTTATCAGTTCCAAGAGCTATTATTTTGCACCTTCTGTATTTTACAGGACACATTCATAATGTATGCCCTTGGATTCTCACATTTACATGCTCACATTGATTCATGCCAGCAAGAAAAAAAGTGTACGTTATTTGCAATTGAACTTGGAGAGAGAAATGAGAAAAGCATTGTAATGACTCAGAGATACAAAGCAAGAGATAGGGACTGGTTATACTGCATCTGAGTATGTCTAATGATTCTTAGCTATTGTTAGGCTCACAGATAGAATGGATAGAAAGATACATAATTGTTCATCTGAAATGATAAGCTAAATAATTAAGCAGTGTCCAACTGGACCTCATTAAACTCGCTTAATTACATGTCAAAATATGAAGAGAAATGCAAATTGTAGTTAATTACAGAACAAAATCTCATGAATTTAAACATAATGAAAGTCATTGTCTAAAACAATCACAGGACAGGCTTCGATTCTACTCTGACCCGTTCAATATTACTTAAATTGATGAGGTCAAATAGTGCAATTCTTAAATATATTCAACTTTATTGAATATCTTACAGTAGGACTGGGATTTCTTTAATATTGAATGGAAGCTGCAAGTTATAGAGTTGTTGAGCACTACAGCACAGAAACAGGCCCTGCGGCCCATCTACTCCATGCCAAACTGTTACTCTGCCTGCTCTCATCAACAGGCACCTGGACCATAGCTTTCCATACCTCTCCCATCCATGTACTTACCCAAACCTGTTTATCTCAGTTGTGATGACATACTTAGGACATGGAGTGAGAATGAGAGTGGAGAAGTTTAAAAGAGGCGAGACTTGCTTGCGAGTTTCACATTACAGAATTGTAAAAGAGGTAAACCAACTATTAGTTCATATTTGATTGGCTAATTAACTAATTACCAGGAACCAATAAGAAGAATGTTGGCGCAAGTGGAGTAGCCATTTTTGGAACAGCTATTGTGAGAATGGACTGGTGTAGCAGTGGCAACACACACAAAATGCTGGAGGAACTCAGCAGGCCAGGCAGCATCTATGGAAAATAGTACAGTTGATGTTTTTGGGCCGAAACTCTTTGGCAGCACTGCTAATCATGCCATGTACATAAATAACAGAGGTTCTAACACTGAACTCTGGAACACTGAACAAGCCACAGACCTCCACTTAGAGAAACGACCTACAACCATTTCATTCACATGATGCAAGAAAAATCCAATATAGGTAACTATTGCTTAAATAATTTAATCTCAATTATCAGCAAAGCAGTGGAAGATCTCAGGGATTGTCCTGCTGAAGGGTTTCAGCCTGAAGCGTTGACTGTTTACTCTTTTCCATAGATGCTGCCTGGCCTGCTGAGTTGCTCCAGCATCTTGTGTGTGTTGCTCAGATTCCGGCATCTGCAGATTTTCTCTTGTTTGTGGTGTAGGAGTGGGGAGGTTTTGGCTCCAGAGGCACTGGAGTGAAGAGACTGAGCAAGTGGTTTAGATGCTCATAGTGAGAGCAGAGGCTTTGAAAAGGCAAGTTTCATTAGCCGATTGGAGAGCATTTTATCCAATAAAAGGAAGTTAAGTTTAAATGGAGTAGACTCTTTGCAGCAGAAATAGTGAAACTGGGGAGTTTAACTCTTGGCTCAAGATGCTTTGGTGAAGGGGTTAAGTAAAAACATGTACATTTTTACTTTCTTCATCCTTAGTCCTTGATTCCTCCAGGCTGTGAGACTCCTGAACTCCTTGCCACCATCAGATCTCATCATGTATGAAGTGCCAGTAGCATTATACTACTTACTTTTTAAACTTGTGTTGTAAATGCACTTTATTATCTGTTAATTTATTTGTGGTAATATTACTTTATGTGTTCTGTGTGAGACACATGTACTGTTGTGTACCTTGGTCTGGGGGAAAAGGTTACTTGGCAGAATACATGTACAGCATATGGTTAAACGACAGTAAACTTGAACTCAATTCAGTGATGGCAGGGTGGCAGTTAGGGCAGTAGAATACTCCTCCTGCAAGATGTAGGAAGTCAAGAAAACTCCTGATCTTCCTGATGGCTATGTCAGTGGGAAGTGCACCCAAGTGCAGCTCCTTACAGACCAGATCAACACATGGAGCTGGAGGAGTGAAGAGGCATTGTAGCATTTTTAATAAGGGAGAGCATAACAGCAGTACTTGGAGATGGCATTCTTGGGGATCATCCAGTGAGGTCAGATGGGTAGAGCATAAAAACAAGAAGGAAAGATTCATGCAATACATGCAAAATGCTGGGGGAAAGCAGCAGGCCAGGCGGCATCTATGGAAGAGAGTACAGTCGATATTTCAAGCCGAGACCCTTCATCAGGACTGGAGAAAAAAAGATGAGGAGTCAGAGTAAGAAGGGCAGCAGAGATCACAGAGGGGGAGTAATGAGAGTGGGTTTCACTGACCTCCTGTCGAAGGAAAGGTTTAAGCTTCTTCAGGGTAGGCATCCCTGGAAGAGACTTTGCAGTGTAGTAGTCCTATCCCAAACAAGAGAAAATCTGCAGATACTGGAAATCCAAGGAGAAGTTCACTCTAGTGCAGCTATATTTTTAGACCCCCCCTCCCTCCAGTGGTCAGTGGTAAATGTCTTGTGGGAAAGTTTAACTTCCCTGGTATTGACTGGGCCACCCAGAGCGTTAAGGACTTGGACAGGGGGTGTTTGTGAACAATGTCCAGGAAAGTTTCCTGAGTCAATATATAGAGGTCCCTGCTCAGTAAAATGCTGTTTCCTTTTAAGAAATGAGATAGTGCAATTAACTGTAGAGCAGCACTTTGGCTCCAGCAATCAAAATTCTATTAGTTTTGTGATAGTGATGGAAAAGGATTAGACAGGTCCACATGTTAGGCTCCTAAAGTGGAGCAGGGCTAATTTTTGGGGAATTAGGCAGGATCTATCAGAGGTTGATAGGCTGAGCTTGTTTGAAAGGGAAGGAACAAATAGCAACTGTGAGGATTTTAAGAGTGGAATAGCAAGTGTCCAGGAGCTGAGTGTTCCTGTTCAGGTGAAGAGTAAATACAGCAGGTTTAAAGAACTCTGGCTGATAAGAGATATTCAGCCTCTGGTCAAAAAGAGGGAGGCATGTATTAGGTTTAGGAAGTCAGGGTTGAGCAAATCTCTTTATGATTAATAAAAAGATTTAGAATACTCTAAAGAGGGAAATCCGTAGGGAAAAGGGATTATATTATGGATCTGGCAGGTAAAGTTAAGGAAATTCCAAGAGGCTGTACAACATCATTAAGAGTAAAGGGGTGTCTAGGGAGAAAGTAGATCAGCAGGGCTGCCTGTGTCTTGAGTCGAGGAGATGGGTGGGATTTTTTTTTAAATGGATATTTCCCCTCAGTATTTACTAAGGAGAAAATCACTGTTGCTCAAGAGACGGGAAATGAATGCAGATGCTTGATACTCGTATTATCAAGAAGGAGTTATTTGCAGCCTCACAGCACATTAAGGTGTATAAATCCCCAGGGCCTGATGGAGTGCATCCTTGACCTATGTGGGAGGCTAGACAGGAAATTTCAAAGACTGTTGCAGAGATATTTACTTCATTGTTAGCTACTTGAGAAGTCCTAAAGACTGGAAGGTGGCTGATGTTGTTCCATTGTTTAAAAGGGGTAGCAAGATAAGCCAAGGAGCAACAAACAGGTCAGCTTGACATCAGTGGCAGGGAAGCTCCTGGAAGGAATTCTAAGGGATTTACCAGCATTTGTATAGAGTCCAATTAGTGGGAGTCAGCATGGCTTTCTGAATGGGAAGTCACAAATGATAAACCTTTAGATTTTTTGAAGAAGTAACTGGTCTGAAAGGTCAGGCTCATGGAATCCGGCAGAGCTAATTAAATAGATTCAAAGCTGGCAGAGGGCGATTTTTGAAGACTGTCTCTTAGAATGGACTCCAGTGACTAGTGCTGAGCCACAGGGGTCAGTGTTGGGACCTTCGTTCTTCATTATCTTTAGAAATGATTTGGATGAATACACAAGGTTTCATGTTAGTTGATGACATGAAATTAGGAGGTGTTGTTGACAGTAAAGAAGATTATAGATTGCAGGGGATAGTGTTTAGTTAGAGAAATTGGTCAAAGAGTGGTAGATTGATTTCAGTAGAGAAGAGTGAAGAGAGGCATTTGGAAAGTCACACCAGCATAAGACTTGTATTATGAACAATAGGGCACTGGGGAGTATAATGGAACAGAGGGACTTGGGAATACAAGTTCATTCAAAGCACCATCACAGCTAGATAGGGCTGCAATAATGTGTTTAGTATGCTGGCACTTGTCAATCAGGACATTGAATCTAGGAGGTGAGACACTATACTGCTGTTATACAAATCATTGGTGAGACCACACTTGGAACTCTGTGTACAATTTTGGTCGATTGTGTTAAGGGAAAATGTGCTTAAACTGGAAAGAGTACAGAAAGGATTTAAGGATGTTGTCTGGACCACAGGGCCTGGGTTAGAAAGAGATCTTAATCAGGCTAAGTCTTTACTCCTTAGAACATAGAAGAATGAAGGGTGATCTTATAGGAATGTTTAAAATTATGAGAGGTATTGATAAGGGGACGGTAGATCTTTTCCCCAAGGTAAGGAGAGTTCACAGCTAGAGAGCATAGGTTTAGGTGAGAATAGAAAGATGTAAGAAGAACTGAGAAGCAACTTTATCACGTAGTAGTTGATGTGTATATGGAATGAGCTGATGGAGGAAGCAGTTGAGACAAATACAATAGTAACACTTAAGGGGAATTTGGATAGATACATGGAGTGCTGGGGTTTAGAGAGATAGGGGCCAAATGCAAGAAATTGGGATTAGCTGGGTGGATACTGTTGTAGGCAAAGACTGTTTGGACCAGTGAGTCTGTATCCATGCTATATTGCTCTAGGACTATAAATTCCAATATCAAAGCCAGCACATGTGTCACTTTACCTTCTGCTCCCTGTACACACACACACCAACCCCAAAATCAAGGAAACACCTTTCCTGAAAAATCTCCAGCAACTTTTCACAAACCTTTTTCTGACTGAGAACTCCTTGCTTTGTAAACAAAAAAAAAACAAAACTGGGATCAGACCAGCAGGGGACAGTCCAAGAGTGGGAGTGGATGATCAATCCAAAATTCAAATTTCAAAGTAAATTTGTTATCTAAGTGTTGTATGTCACCTTGAGATTCGTTTTCTTGCAGGTATTCAAAGTACAAAGAAACACCATAGAATCAAACTACACACAAATGAACAAGAATGGGCAAACAACCAATGTACATAAGACGACAAGCTGTGCAGTTACAAATGAATAAATAATATTGAGAACATGAGTCAGGCTGAGGGTAGCAGACACCAACAGAATCAACAAACTCATTCGTAAGGCCAGTGATGTTGTGGGGATGGAACTGGACTCTCTCACGGTGGTGTCTGAGAAGAGGATGCTGTCTAAGTTGCATGCATCTTGGTCAATGTCTCCCATCCACTACGTAATGTACTGGGTGGGCACAGGAGTACATTCATCCAGAGACTCATCCCACCAATCCCACAGTCATTCCTGCCTGTGGCCATCAAACTTTACAACTCCTCCCTTGGAAGGTCGGACACCCTGAGCCAACAGGCTGGTCCTGGACTTATTTCATAATTTACTGGCATAATTTACATATTACTATTTAACTATTTATGGTTCTATTACTATTTATTATTTATGGAGCAACTGTAACGAAAACCAATTTCCCCCGGGATTAATAAAGTATGACTATGACTTTGTAGTGTCATTGAAAGTGAGCCAATAGGTTGTGAAATAGTTCAGTGTTGAGGTAAGTGAACTTATTCACACAGGTTCAGGAGCCTGATGGTTGAAGGGCAATAGCAAAAGTAGAGGGATCAATCTGGGAGTGAGCATTGAGCTGCTAGTTCAATATTGGGGAAGCAAAGAAGTCAGTCAGGCAATTAGTTGGCAGGAGATCTAGTGTCCAAGAAAAGACAACGCGGTAAGCCAGATGTTCCTCAGCCTTTGTCAGGTCTACGCTGATATTTAACTCCTGCCAATGAATAAGTTTCTTCCAACTACACTACCTTAACCCCGTCAAAAATGTGGCAATTCTAAAATAAAAGTGGAAAGTGCAGATCAAGCAGTATTTTATGGAGAGTGCAGCGAAGTTAAAGCTTCAGGTCAATAAACTAATCAGAACTAGGAACGTGAGAATACAAGTCTGCTTTAAGCTGCAGAGAAGAACAGAATTGGAGAGAACAAAGGTAATGTCTGTGATTATGTGAAGACCGAGGTTGTCCAGGGGCTCAGCTGCACGCAGTGCGGTTATTAGATTACCGAGGACTGACAGAGGGAGACAGAAACAAAAGGAAAGCCTGTGGTGATACAGTAGTGGCTGGACATCTGAAAAGTGGATGTGGGAAATGAGCAGCAGGTCAGGCTGCTTCTGTAGAGAGCAAAAGCTGAGTTAATATTACAGGGAATATTTCATCAGTACTAACTGGTTCTGACACCACCGATTTCATGTTTGATTGATATAGTTTAGGGTCCTCAGGAGAGAGTAGTCAAAATAAGAATGAAAAGAGAATTAAGGTGGCAGATACCTGGAAGTTCAGGGTCACCCTAGCAAAAGTGTTCTGTTAAACAGTTAACCAAACAACATTTGATTTGTTTTATGTGGGGAGAACCACAGCACTTACAACAAATATACACACTAGAGTGGAAGTGCAAGTTAAATACTACACTTCCTATAAGGGCTGTTTAGATATTGAATGGGAGGGAGAAATATGGTTAAAGTGCAGGTGTTGCAGCTCCTGTTGTGTGGGGAAAATATGCTGAAAACAGACTGTTGGTAGAGGTGGGGTTGTAAAGGACTGTTGTTTTGGAGTACTGAAAGGGGAGGGAATATTGTACCTGATGGTGATGAATGAGGCTGAGACTACAGAGAATGGTCTGTTGAACGTGGTGGCTGAGTGAGATTAGAGGATGAGGATGTTGAAGGTTTGAAATTTTCGACCCTGGCAGGCTTTGGAGACTAGATCACCAAAGGTATTTAAAGAGGAGGTAGATAACTGTAAGAGAATTGAGTTAAGGGAAACAAGCACAGAAAGCATATTGAGGCCTGGGATAAGCATGAAGAACCCAGCGGTCCACTCCTGCTCCTATGTCCTTGCATTCCCGTGTATTCTTCATCCATCTAAGAGGAAGGGATGGAGGCTGAGTAAAAATGTGGAGAATAGAAGAGACATGATTAAGACACTTGTAAGTCAGCAAATCTACAACACAGGACATTGGTAATATGTTTTGTTGTTAGTTTCAAAGTAATTAGAAAATGGACAAATAATTGTGGGCATTATCAAAATCAACAAGGCCAAAGTCACTGAGAGAGGCTGCTAGTGAACATTATACGTAGATAATTCCAAAGTTCAAAGATTGAAGTAAATTTATTATCAAAGTATATATGTCACCACATACAGTACTACCCTGTAATTCTTTTTCTTATAGGCATTCAGAGGTAAATAAAGAAATAGAATTAATGAGGAAACTATATATAAAGATATATATAACTGTATATAAAACTATATATAAAATCGGAGCAAGCGGTGGAGAGTGAAGGAATAAGGAATCTCGGAGAGAAGTGTTTTTTTTTCCTCCACTGCTCGGGGAAAAGAGGCTAGACTGCACAGGTGCATGATGAGGAGCGCTAAACGTTTAAAAATAAGACCACCATATACAACGGGCAGCGGAGTGAAAGGGAGCAGAGTGGGACGGCTTTGGCTCAACAGGCTTTGATGTAAACAAGCAGAGGTGAGGTTAGGTTCCATATTTCAGTCCTGGGTATGACTCTAAACTGCAACTGGTGATGAGGTTCTGACTGGGGACTTTCAGAGCTTTGGGGAAAGTAGAGTTACCCCTTAGTCATTCATTGCTCCCAGGGCCGCTCTGACCCGGAACGGTAGCATCTGCAAGGGTTCCTGCTCAGGTTATGAGCGAAGGCCAACAGCAGATCCGGCAGGTTCAGTAACTGAACTTATGATGGAGAAGACAGATGAGCTACGACCTCAAATGTCAACGGCAAAAGTATAGGCAGGTGAACACTTGGGAAGAGAAATGGCGATTACTTTAGTTCACCCAACGATAGGCAATAGCAAACCACCATTGCAATTTGCTAAGAAAACTATGGTCAAATTCACAAATTGTATCACACAACAACAGCTTCAAGAGGATCTTCAAGACAACTCTGAAGATGTTTCACTCGGTAGGGTTGATTCTGGCCAGCAGGGGATCCCTGACGTCATCAAGCTACTGCTCATAAAATTAAAGTAACACAAAAGAAAATTATTGCCACTTGGAATGTAAGAACCCTATATCAAGCAGGAAGATTGGACAATGTGATAAATGAAATGGAAAGACTAATGATTAACATCATGGGAATTAGCGAAGTTCATTGGATTGGTGCTGGAACATGTCAGATTAGAAATAAAACACTAGTTTATTCTTGTGGAACATCCCATACGAATGGAGTAGGAATTCTTATGGATGAAAACATGGCAAAAAGTGTTTTAGGACATTGGGCAATATCAGAAAGAATATTCCTTGTTAGATTCAGAGGACAACCATTTGATTTAGCAATTATACAGGTGTATGCACCAAAAACAGATGGAACAAATGAAGATATAGATAAATTCTAGGAAGAGCTTGAACAAGCAAAGAATGAATGTAAATCTCAAGATATTGTTATTGTCATGGGAGATCTAAATGCTAAAGTAGGACAAGGTGCTGATGGAAATACCACAGGTGTAACTGCACCGGTCCAATGAAATAATGCCCACACAACCTACAGATGTCCTTGAAGATTTATTTTTATTTCTCTCTCTCTCTCTCCAGTAGACACCATGAAAACTATAAGAAAATAAAGGACTTAAAGTTTGAAACATACATCTCTCAGTCTTTTAAAGTCTCTCAAGCTAGTATCCACCAATAAACAGGCCCTAAATCACTAAAATGTATCACACTGTTCATATAAAGACACCTCAACAACATTATATAAAACAAATTAAGAAAAACAATTACCACGTGCACCTCTTGGACCACATGCAGAATGAGGTTATTTTAGGGCCATATGTCTTTCTCTGCTTCCATGTTGGTTCCAACCCATAATACCACAGTCATGCGTTTATCAAACTCTGGTCATGTGACCCATTAAACTCTGGTCGTGTGACCCATTACACTCTGCATTAAATAAACCTTACATAAAATAATTTAAGGTGATAAATTAATCATGAATTTATGACAAAAATATATAAAATAAACATTTCAATGAAGCCTGTCCCTGAGACAGTTACAATAGGAAAATTTAGACTCGGGGAAGGAAATGAAAGAGGTGAGAAATGTGTAGAATGGTGCAAGATGAATAATCAGGTCATTATGAATACCTACTTTAAAAACCATCCAAGATGCTTGTGGACCTGGAAAAGTCCAGGTGATTACACTAGAAATCAAATTGACTTTATTACTATAAACCACAGATTTAGAAACTCAGTGACTCAATGTAAAACATATCCAGGTGCAGACTGTAATAGTGACCATAACCCAGTAGTATAATGTCATGTAAAAGTAAAACTTAAAAAACTAAAGAAGCAAATACCTGAACAATCCCTTGACTACTCGCAATTAATTAAAGAAGAAAACTTAAGACAAAAATTTACATTTGAAGTAAGGAATAGATTTCAAAGTCTAGAAATAGAATCTGTTGAAGAGGATAGCAATCATGTAGAAATAAAATTTAACTCCCTAAAGGATGCCTTGGTAGAATCAGCAAAGTCAGTGATTCCTAAAAAAGAAAAAAGCACAAAGAATAAATGGTTGACAGATGAAATCAAAATTCTAATGGAAGAAAGGAGACGGAAGAAAGCAAATCCTATAGAATATAAGTCCTTAGATAAAAAAGTTAAAAGTTTATGTCAAAAAGCCAAAGAAGAATGGTTAAACCAGGAATGTGAACAAATAGAAAGAATCCCTATTACTGATCTATAAAAGGTTACATCAACAAATCAAGAATATCACTGGTAAAAAGCTCCCCTGTTCTTCGGGTGGATGTTTGAAAGCAAATGATGGTAGCAATATCATGAAAAAAGATGAGATTATGAACAGATGGACTGAGTATATTCAGGAATTGTTTGAAGATTATCAAGGCGAAAAATCAGAAATTAAGAAAAACACTGAAGGTCCAAGTATTTTAAAATCTGAAGTTCATAAAGCAATAAATAAGATGAAGAAAGGAAAGGCAGTCGGTCCTGATGAATTAGTAATAGAACAAATTATTGCCCTTGAAGATTACGGAATTGAAAATCTTACTGATTTAATCAATGACATTTATGAGACTGGAATAATACCAGAAGAGATGAAAAAATCAGTATTTATCACTCTTCCTAAGAAAGCTGGAGCAATAGAATGTGAATTACATTAGACCATAAGTTTAATGAGTCATATCACCAAGATGCTTCTAAGACTTTTGATGACAAGAGCTAAAAGTAAGATACAAGCTGAAATAGGCAAAGAACAATGTAGTTTTGTGAAAGACAAAGGTACAAGAAATGCAATATTGACGTTAAGGATACTACCAGAACGAGCTATTCAAGTGCAAAAAGATTTGTTTGTTTTATCGACTACACAAAAGCATTTGATAAAGTGAAGCACAATAAGTTATTTGAAATATTACAGAAAACTCTAGATCTAGATTCGAAAGACGCCCGCCTAATCAGAAACCTGTACTGGGAACAAACTGCCGCTGTAAGACTAGATGGAGAAGTGAGTCAGTTTACAAAAATCAAGAGAGGCATTAGACAAGAGTGTGTTTTCTCCCCTGATTTATTTAATGTGTACAGTGAAACATTATTACAAAAAATAAGAGACATCTTGGGAATCAAATTTGGCGGTGGAAATATCAATAATTTCAGATATGCAGATGACACTGTGTTAATTGCAAGTATGGAGGAAGAACTACAAAACTTAATTGATATAATTGTTGAAGAAAGTGCAAAAATGGGTCTACATCAATTGCAAAATGACAGAATGTAGGGTGATATCCAAAAAGAAGGAGAATCCTATCTTCAGGCTGAGAATAAATGAGGAAGACATAAAACAAGTAAAGAACTTTTGCTACTTAGGAAGCTGGGTGACATCAGATGGCAGGTGCGACTTGAACATCAAAAGAAGAATAGGGATGGCAAAAGACACCTTTACGAGAATGAAGAGTATACTGACCAATACTAAGCTAGGCATGACAACCCGCCTCAGAGTACTGAAATGTTATGTTTATCCAGTTATGTTATATGGCTCAGAATGTTGGACAATATCTAGTATCATGAGGAAACAAATTGTAGCAGCAGAAATGTGGTTTTTGAGGAGGATGCAAAGAATATCATGGATGAAACGAATATCTAACGAGGATGTCATGAACAGAGCAAACACAAAAAGAGAAGTAACGTATGAGATCATGAAAAGGCAATGTAACTTCATTGGACATGTGATTAGGAAAGAGGAGTTAGAATGCACGGTAATTATGGGAAAGATTGAAGGGAAGAAAGCAAGAGGAAGACAAAGACAAATGATGATGGAGACAGCAGCCAGAGAACTGGAAATGAATACCAATGAATTGATCCACTTGACCCAAAACAGGAATGTGTGGGCCATGGCAGTCAAAGCTCAAACTGGGCATGGAACCTGATGATGATGATGATGATGATATATAAAGAAAGAAACAACCAAAGTGCAAAAGAAGAATGATACAAAATAAATAAGTAACTAAATAAAACCTAGAACCCGAGTTGTAGAGACCTTGATAGTGAGACTATAGGCTGTGAAATCAGCTGAGAGCTGAGGTGAGAGAACTTATCCACACTGGTTCAGGAGCCTAATGGTTGTAGGGTGATAGCAATTCCAGAAACTGATGGTGTGGGATCTAAGGCTCCTGCCCAATGGTAGCAGCAAGAAGAGAGCATGGCCTGAATGATTGGGGTTGTTGATGATAGATGCTGCTTTCTTGAGAGGCAGTGCTCGTTGTAGATGTGCTCATTGGTGGGGAGGATTTTGCCTGTGATGGACTCAGCTACCTCCACTACTTTTTGTAGGCTTTTCTGTTATGATGACTAGGCTGGTAGGTAGCTCAGAGTGGTGTAGACAGTGCCCCGCTAGTTGCAGTCTTCTCGCCTCGATTTTAGTGGTGAGCATTGGTAGGCCATCATAGAGCTCAACATTCTCATGTGCAGTTGCCAACTCATGTCAAGAGCCATTTGCAGCATTTGTGTATAGCAACCATCTAGAGACTTTCGCATCGTCTTGGTGAGTGTCCTCGTCTCGCATCCGTCTGTGAGAATGGACTCTATGACTGCTATGAAGGTCCTCCTTTTAAGCCCTCTGGTCAGGTTCGACTTCCAGATTTCCTTCATGTTGTTCATAGCCCTCTACGCCAGCAAAGTTCTGAGTATTGGTGAGAAAGATCTAAGTAAACCTTGACTTTGACTGTAGTCAATTCAGAACTGAAGAGATATGCATTGATCTCAGGAAAGCAAGCGTATTAATGAACTTTCCTAGCGGCTGCACTAATTTCATTTAGAAGGTATAGAGAATATTAGAATATGTCTGGCTCGAAGTGTGATTCATGAGGGAAAGTACTCTAATTATAGTTCTATTAATTCTTGAAGTCTACTAAAGAACAAGGAAGATATTATCTCCACAGTAAAGTTTCTAACAATAGATCTGAATCATACGGTGTGATAACAAATATGTTTTCAGACACTAAAAAGAAGAGATGTTTAGAAGAAGATACTGAAATCTAACTAAAACATAGCCAACACCATATGGTGTATTATATTAATGTGAAGGAGACAGTTTGCTATGTTCACCCTACATGGCTTCCAAGTGCAATTACTATTCATTAGAGCTGCTGAACAGCTTGGGTCACAAATGTCACTACTTTTAATGAACATTTTAAAGCCAATTATTCTCTGTGAATTATCAGGTATAACATTCCGTTGATGTGTTCCCCATGAGATTTTAATCATGTTTTAAGGGAATTTAGATCTCCTGGGAATCACTATTATTCTTGCAAATATTCTCAGTGTTTTGCATGGAAATAGCCTTTAGGGATTCTAAATGATTTCTCTGAATAAATTCTGACTCATTTGTTACTTCTTTATATAATAAATCCCATTACACAAAATATTTTGTACATACAGCTATGTACAGAAGTTACCATGATGTTTGTTAACTTGTTTTTAGCTAAGTTTTATTTTGCCAATTCCCTCAAAGAATACATGCTTTTCAAGTACTTTGCTGGAAGTGGATCATTTTAATGATTTCACAGAACAAGTGTGTCTGTGTGTATGTGTGTGTATCTATGTAAAGTACAAAGGATAACAATAATGCCTTCCAATTCTTGACAAAAAATGCAGTAAAGTATTCATTAGAAGCAAAAATAGAATCAGACCTACAGTTAGATGTCAATGTTCCAATTCAACTTGAGAAATCATTCAACAAGGTCACAGCTGATCTACCTCAAATATCTTTTTCCTTTCTCAATATCCCTAGATACCTTTAATATCCAGAGAACTATAAATTCCAATCCTCCTCCTTCAGGTCCCATGTCAACCCTCTGACCTCCATTGGCCATTTACTCCACTGTGGATCTGACAACCTGATTCTACCAACTCATCTCTGATTATTGTCTTTTCATTTCCCCATGGCAATCATCTTGGAAATTGTTTCTGTCTTGACCTTGCTCTATCTGTTATTGGCCCTGTTCCAGTTCTCAATGATTTAGGCACACTGCTTGGAGTGAACTGGAAACCTTGCAGAATAACAATGTCAGGTCCATTGAATACAATTTTGACACAAAGTCGGCAATAGTCTCTTAAAGTTCCCCTGCTGGGCACTATCCTTAGGAGGATATAAAACAGTGATACTGTATTTATAAGTTCACTTTCAGCAAATAGAAAAAAAATCACACTCCCTATATCAGTGATTTTGCAAAATTAAAAGCTTGTAACAAGTTTAGCAAGTCTGCCCAAATGGAAAACATCATTTCAGAGAAATTGATGCAAAAATTGGCTCCAAAGGAATTGTTTTTTTTTCTCCAGGAAAGGAAAATCGGGACTGGCTGTCAACCCTCAACTGAATGATGAAGCCTTCCCCATACAGGATCAACAAGAAGAGTTGGATAAAATCATTCAAAGACCATGGATGATGCAAAGGTTTTGTAGAATGATCTGACCTTCCAGTTGTTCTCGACAAAAATGCAGTAAAGCATTCACTTGTGAGATTTACTAAGGTTGAATGCATTGCTGTTTCTCCCTTACTATTACCCTGTTCTCTTGAGTTATTGCTCCCTTCCTTTCTAGTCATTTATTTGGACAAAACGAATTCCCTTTTGGTTCACAAGTGTTTGCAGCATTAGTTAGCAATGCCATGGTTTGCAGCAGGCAGTATTGCTGCCTCACAGCTCCAGCAGACCTGGATTTGTTCTTGACCTGTCGTGCTGTCTGTGTGGAGTTTGCATGTTGTTCCTGTAGCTGCATAGTTTTTCCCAGGTGCTCCAGCTTCCACTCACAACAATATTCTGTTTGTTGGCTTAAATGGAGGGAAAGAGAGTTTGGGAAGCATGAGAAAGGACAGGCTGTAGGGTAATAAGTGAAGGAAATGAGATTGCTGTGAGAGCTGACATCATGCCAGTGGCCCAAATGGCCTCATATGCTCCAAGGAAATATGAGGGACGTGTCTGGATATTTTATATTGTCAGAATGAGCTATTGCATTGCACCTATAAACCACTGGCATTTTTATTTCTTTGGCAGCAGAATTCTGCCTTATGTTTCTTATCATTATATTGGAATTGCTGACACCTTAACCTAGCCTACCTAAAGGTTCTGAGGGAATCCAAAGGAAGAAATTTAAATCTCTTTGGAGGAAAGTTAACCTTGAGAACAGAAAACTTGCCCAGTTATAAATAAAGCAATTAGTTTTAATGGCAGGTACAGTATAATTTTCTAGGAATACTGGAGTCACAGACTAATTTCCTACTACATGCAGGAACTCATTACCTTGTAGCCCATCTTATGCAGTAACTTCATATAATGGTGCGTTTTTTCATTTTCCAGTAGTATGACAGCTATGGGAGGACATGAGGGAGGACATGAGCTGTGAGCACTGGAAAGGTACTGCAGAAAATTGCCAATAAATATTACATTTTTGTTCTGCTTTTTTCAGCACCAGGTAATTCAAAGTAGATGCACAGTACCTTGGAATAGAGTAAGATGGCAGTCATTCCCAAGTGAAATCAAGCCAATTGCAAAACTGGACCACATACTTAAGCTGGGACCTTCCGTCAGGACTCAGTCCTGACGAAGGATCCCGGCCCAAAACGTCGTCTGTACCTCTTCCTATAAATGCTGCCTGGCCTGCTATGTTCACTAGCATTTTTTGTGTGTGTTGCTCAAATTTCCAGCATCTGCAGATTTCCTCGTGTCCAAATACTTAAGCCACCCATTTTTGAGCATCAGTCCCTGAGCTGCTGTAGCACCAATTGTAATGTGAAACACAGTCAAAGCCTTCTGAACATAAATTAGATCTCTTGGGTCCAGAAAATAACTTGCCATTTGGAAGCCTCAATAAAGCTGGGGAAAACAATATCCTTGGAGCTTAACATCCAAGGATACACATTGTATCAAAAGGACAGGACCTACAAGGTAGATAAGGGTGGGGAGGCTCTGTTGGTTAAAAAATAAAATAAAATCCTTAGAAAGAAGTGATATGGTACTGAAAGATGTAGAATCCTTGTGGATAGAATTAAGAAACTGCAAGGGAAAAAAGAAAAAGGGAGATAAGAGTTATAAACAGGTCTCCAAACAGCAGCCAAGATGTGGCGAACAAGTTACGATGGTAGATAGAAAATGTATGTAAAAAGTGCGATGTTATGATAATCACAGGGGATTTCAATATGCAGGTAGATTGGGAAATTGATGCTGGCTACCAAGGGGGAATTCATAGAATGCCTACGAGATGGCTTTTTAGAGTAGTGTGTGGTTGAGCCCACTAGAGAAATGCAATTCCGGATTGGGTGTTTGTAATGAACCAGATTTGATTAGGGAGTTTAAGGCAAAGGAACACTTTGGAAGCAGTTATTGGAGATAACAGCAGAATAGTAATGGTTGGAGTTTATAAAAGTAATTCAGAAAAATATAAATAACTCAGAAAACGCAGGATAGATACATCCTGAAGAAATATTCTAAAGGGAGTATGAAACAATGGAGCATGGCTGACAAGGGAAGTCAAAGACAGCATAAAGGTCAAAGAGGGGAGATATAATATAAAAATTAGTGAGAAGTTAGACAATTGATAAACTTTAAAAATCAACAGAGGGCAACTAGACAGGCTATAAGGAGTGAAAAGATGAAATATGAAGGTGAGCTAGCCAATAATATAAATGAAGATAGGTAAAACTTTTTCAGATATATAAAGAGTAAAAGAGAAGCGGAAGTGAATATTTGCCCACTGGAAAATGATACTAGAGAGGTAGTAATGGGGGGGGGGTGCAAAATGGCAGTTAAACTTAATAAGTATTTTTGTGTTAGTCTTCACTGTGAAAGACACAAGCAGTATGCCAGAAATTCAAGAGTGCCAAGGGGTAGAAGTGAATGTAGTTGCTATTATTAAGGAGAAAGTGCTTGGGAAGCTGGAAAGGCTGAAGGTAGGTAAGTCACCTGGACCAGATGGGCTGCACCCCGTGGTTCTGAAAGAGGTGGCTGAAGAGATTGTGGAGGCATTAGTAATGATCTTTCAAGATTCACTAGATTCTGGAATGGTTCCAGAGAACTGGAAAATTTCAAATGTTATTTCACTATTTCAGGAGGAAGGAGACAGAAGAAAGGAATTTACAGGTCACTTAGCCTGATGTCAGTGGTTGGGAAGATGTTGGAGTCCATTATTAAGGATGAGTTTTGAGGGTAATGATAAAATAGGCCAAAATCATCATGGTTTCCTTCAAGGAAAACCTTTCCTGACAAATATGTTGGAATTCTTTGAGGAAATAACAGGCAAGGTAGACAAAGGAGAGTCAGTGCATGTTGCTTACTTGGATTTTCAGAAGGTCTTTGACAAGGTCCCACACTCGAGGCTGCTAAACAAAATAAGAGCCCATGTTATTACGAGAAAGATAACAAATTGGCTGACTGCAGGAGACAAAATATGGGAATAAATGGGTCTTTTATGGTTGGCTGCTGGTGACTAGTGGAGTTCCACAGGAGTCAGTTAAAAATTCAGACTGTCTGCTTCTGCCCGTTCCAAAGCAGCTATGGAAAATTAGCAAATTTAACTGTCAGATTTTCATAGAGTCATACTGCATTCAACCAAGCCATTCTGTCACAATTACAGATTCAGCAGTGTATCAGATTTGGCAATTGCACTTGTGAATATGCACGTGTCAGCTAATTATTATTTCATTGTGATAGTATTTAACTCCATTCGCTCTGTCGTAGTGTTTGTTGAGACTTGAAACCAGGACAGGACACAGAAACACTTCGCTGCCTGCATTCCGCCTTGCCTGAGAAATTGGACTCTTGAGTCAACCGAAGCTGAAGACTAGCGGTATTCATTTAATTTTTAGTTGCCCTTTTCAGCCGCAGTGTAGGCTTCGTTTTCCATTTGAGAGTTTTAGTTAATGGCCCTGTTTGGCCTAGCATTTATTGTTTTCTTTCCTTTTAATACTGTTCGCATTAAAGACTGTGATCTATCAACTTGCTTCAGTGCCTCTCACTCTGCACTTGGGCCATGTCCGAACCACGGTGACACATTCGGTCATCGTGCCACCCAGGGAACCTATTCATAAATTACTATCCATACGAGTATCTTTCCTGTAATACCATGGGGTCTTATCTTGTTTAGCAGACTTAGATGAGCCACCTTATCAAAGACTTTCTGAAAATCCAGTAAACAATATCCACTGGCTCTCATTTTCCAGCACTTTGTTGATTTCCTTATATCCATTGGCAATTCAAGTGCTCATCTAAGCATTTCTTTAATGTTTTCAATGACTCTGCTTCCATCACTCTCTCAGGCAGTATATTCCAGATTTTGTCAGGAGCTGGAATTGAAAACACCCTCAGTCTTAACAAGTTAAAGTGGAAGAACACAAACGATTTTGTGAAGCAGGAGATACTGTGTTAAATTGCCTTGTTAATCATGATCTAGACTGAGAGTGAAAATTCATTTGGTAATTACAACTACAAATCATTAGTCAGCCTAAATAGTGCCCTGGATCTTTGTGAAAAGTGACAGTGGTCTTTTCATACAATTAATAAAAAGCAAAATTTCTGTTGTATAAAACACACTTTATAATTATCCCTTTATCCTTTTAAATACATATCTCATACACAATTAATTCATGAGATTCATTTTTGGACCTGGGGAAGAAATGGAGTGAGGTGTTGGGAGGCTATACCTGTTTACCAACTTGCAGCAACTTAAACTAAATCAAGATGTATTAGATAAGACAAATAATGAGCAAACCTTTATTTTTGATCATTTTCAGGATTACATTTATTATTAAACTTTGCTAAAGACTATATAAATGACCCTTTCACTTGTAAAGAAGTCACTGCCAAGGTGGAGAGTTGATTAGCTACTTTAGAAATAATATTCTCAATAATATGTCTTTCTCTTAGTTGTCTAGGATCTGGAGGCAATGAGGTGATTTGTTATGTTATTACATGCATAAATGCACGAATGTAAATTAGACTTACGTTCACACCACAGTGACAATAACCAGAGGCACTATGTTCTAATATGGTTGTATTGCATTGCATGTGTAACAGGTATACAGATAGTGATTGAAGGGGTTACAGTAGAAGGATTAGGAGTGGATTGGGCATGGAGAAGAAAATAGCAATTCTAAAAAAATGATTTAATATGGGTTTGTGAGACTTGGAAGGCATTTCCTCTATTAATAAGGTTGTACATTCACCACAGCTGCAGTTAATTAAAGAAAAAACATATTCATGGTGCATTATTACATACACTGCAATATTTAGGTTTTTTTAGATACATGAACCTCAGCGAAGACACAGTCATTGTCACATACACTATAGCACAGAAAATGACCGCACAGCCCACTGATTCCTCACCAACTATCCAGCACCCTTTTTTACATTAAACCTACACTATTCCCATATTTTTTATTCTCCCCACATTCCTCTCTACTTTGCCAGATTCCACCACACACAATAAGCAATTTACAGTGGCCAATTACCCCATCTCTTTCTGGAATGTGGGAGGAGATTTGAGCAAACCCGAAAACTGTGAAACTGCACCATCAGTTGCGCCATCTCTACAATTGATGCTTTCACTGATACTGGCATTCGAACAAGAATCGTTCGGGTAGCCTGAATGATGTTGTAAAACTCAAAATCTAAAATAAAAACAGAAAATGCGAGAAATATTCTGAGTGGGTTGCTGTCGACACATTCTGGAGTTGTGCCAGAATTCCTTGGTGATTCTGAATATCCATTTGATAATATTGGACAGCAGAGTGGCCAATTGATTGGAGCAGTGCCACTCCAATTCAGGGCTGAGCTGCTGATTATTTCCAGCATTTTCTGTTTATATTTTGGCCAGGACAATATTTATTATTTAATCATGATTGCCAAAAGAAAATTAACTGGTTACTCATTACCCTTCTGTTTTTACTTCATTCACTATGAAGAGAGGTTGGGATGCCCTGAGATTATAACAAGTGATATATAAATGCAAATTTTTTCATACTTGGCAGTTGGTCCAGTCTCTAGTACTGTGCACTGGGAACTCAGTCTGCGAATAGCAATAGTAGGAACTGCAATATTTAGGGAGCTGCAGCAGCTTGAGGGAGTGAACATCTGAATTAAGGATTTAACAGAATAAGGGCACAACCAATAACATTTGAAGGAGGCAGAAATTCCTTGTCACAATTGCAGTTGAAGAGCTGTTTCTGGACCAATTTGTGCAGGGAATTAATGTCAGAACAAGTCACAACACCTCATCCCACTCACTTCACCTCATCTCCCAGGAAAGATCATTGGATAACATTACACACTTAAAAAATTACTCCTTATAAGGGATTTCAGTTATTGCAATTATATCCCAGGAAACAGTGCAGTGCTCTTTACAAATCTAGTTTCATCTCTAAGTGTTCCTGCAATCAAAAGTTCACATGCAACTTTGATTTTAAAGATTCCACAAAGATTGAGTACAGGATCAAGTTAGCTTTGAGTACAAGAAAGAGCACTGAGTGCAGGAGTTAGGATGTTATGTTGAAGTTGTGTAAGACAACAGTGAGGCAAAATTTGGTACATTTCATGCAATTCTGGTCACCAACCATTCACCAACCTAAGTACTAATATCAATAAACTTAAAAGCGGACAGAGAAAAACTACAAGGATATTGAGGACATGAGCGAGTGAGAAAGGTTGAATAAGTTAGGTCTTCTTTTCCTGCAGCATGTGGGAGAATGAGGGGAATTTTATGCAGGTATAGGGGTATACATAGGATAAATACTTGCAGGTTATTTTCCCCTGAGGTAGGGAGAGACTAGAACTAGAGGTCATAGGTTTAGGGTGAAAAGTCAAATATTTAAGGAGAACCTGTGGGGGAACTTCTTCTCTCAGTAGATGGTGCAGGAATCGAACAAGCTGCCAGCGGGGATGGTGCATGTGGGTTCAATTGCACCATTTAAGAGAAGTTTTGATGTGTATATGGAGGAGAGGGATATGAAGGGACATAGTCCAGGAGCAAGTAGATGGGATGAGGCAGAGAAACAGATGGGTACACAGACAGACTGAATGGCCTGTTTCTATACTGTAGTGCTCTATGACTCTATTCCAATGTTCTGTGCATGCCTCTCAATCACACCCACTGTGTACGGCATGCTGATACAGTATCTCCCAGTTACCAGGTGCATTGCATGTCCTGAATCATACATTAGTGGAATGCAATATTAGTAGAACATTTCCCAATAACCAGGCTCATTGTTTTCAAACCCATTGTTGACTGCATATTGATAAAACATTCCACAGTAAGCACATTCAATGCATGTTCTGAACCATACCAGTTGTGATCTGTATATTCATGAAACATCCCTCAATAACCAGGCTTATTATATTTCCTGAGTCATTCCACTGCAGACTGCATTCTGACGTAGAGATACACACAGTGGCCACAATATTAGTTAAACCTGCTCCTTATTGTAAGTATCTAATCAGCCACACATGTGGCAGTAACTTGATGCATAAAAGCATGCAGACATGGTCAAGAGGTTCAGTTACTGTTCAGACCAAACATCAAAAAGGGAAGATTTCAACCGTGGAAAGACTGTGATGTTCTTTAACCAGAGGGTTGTGTATCTGTGGAATTCATTGCCACAGATGGCTGTGGAGGCCAAGTCATTGGGAATATTTAAAGTGGGGGGTGGTAGATTCTTGATCGGTCAGGCCGTCAAAGGTTATGGGGAGAAAGCGGGAGAATGAGGTTGAGACTCTCGAAGATGGCACCAGTGTACATCAGCGACTCTCTGTGGGCTACAGGAATTTGTGAATTTATAACAAATCAACTGTGATGGAATGGCAAAGCACATTTGATGGGCCAAATGGCCTAATTCTGCTCCTATGTCTTATGGTGCTAGATGGGGTGCTTTGAGTATCCCAGTAACTGCAGATCTCCTCGGATTTTCACGCACAACAATCTCTATGATTGGATGCTGGAAAATCTTTTGCTGTGGGCCCAAAGACCCGAGGTCTTTGTGATCTTCGGACACAGGCCACGAAACGGGCTTTTAAGATCGTAAACCAGTGGATTGTTGTTATGTCTCCCGCTCGCTGTGAAAATGGGGGACACCTCGCTCTCCCTTGCCAGGAAGAGAGAGAACCTGTGGGTTGTCGAATTCGGATGAAATGCGAAGCTTGTGGTGTAACTGCAAGGTCTGTGTCTTCGCTATTGCTTAGCTCATGGTTGGGCTCGGTGATGGTAACCACTGCTTGCTTTTTTTTTGCTGGTGGGGGGAGGGGGGGATCATTGTTCGCTGCCGCTTATGTGTGGGAGGGGAGAGCTGGGGGGGACTTTGGGGTTCTCACGTTTAACTGTCGTTCTTTCTTTGGGGTACTTCTCTGTTTTCGTGGATGTTTTGCGAAGAAAAAGCATTTCAGGATGTATATTGTATACATTTCTCTGACATTAAACTTGACCTTTGAACCTTTGAACCTCCAGAGTTGACAGGGAATGATGCAAGAAACAAAAAGACCCTCCAGTGAGCAGCAGTTCTGTGGACATAAACAGCTTGTGGACAGTAACTCAAATAACCATGCAATACAACAGGGGTGAGCAGAAGAGTATTTCTGAATGCACAGAACGTTGAAACTCGAAGTGGATGGGCTACAGCAGCAGAAGACCATAAATGTACAGAATCAGAATCAGGTTTAATCTCACTGGCATATGTCGTGAAATTTGTTGCTGTGTGGCAGCAGTACACTGCAATGCATAATAAAAAAAAACCCTATAAATTACAATAAGTACCATGGATTCCTGGTAGTTAGGCCATCAGTTAATCAGGCAACCATCTATTTGGGACAAAAACTAATCAAGAAAATACAGTAGTCAGGATTTCCTTGATTTATTTGGGACACTATACCGCTTAGTTGGAGCAGGAGACTGTTGCCGAACAGTTTCTGACAGCATCAGACGTGGGCACCTGTGTGCCCATTTGGCACTGGGTCATGTTTAGAGTTAACAGTTTTTAAATGGCATCAGTTGTATGCACTTGTGCTCAAAAATCTGTAATTTCTATCACTGACAGCGACAAATAAGCAGTCCTGAATCATACATTAGTGGAATGCAATATTAATAGAACATTTCCCAATAACCAGGCTCATTGAATTCAAACCCATTGTTGACTGCATATTGTAAGACAATTCAGAACTGTTTTGCTCACTGCGGCTTCAAGCATTCAGGCTTGGGGATGCCAGAAAAAGCCAGGGGTAAAAGTAGGGATTTCACTACTTCAACAAGTTAGGAACTATGAAACATTTGAAGGCATCTTGAACTTTACTGTGAAAATGAAGATTTAGAAGATTCCATCATCAAAATGATTGTACGAAGGGAGTCCATTATCTGCACTAGGTGTCTGCGCTGATTTTGTTTGTTTACATTTTAATGAAAGGAATACAACAATGTGCACTGGATGAATTCCTCCGTCAATAACTATTAGGAACTAATATACTCACTCGATAGTTAGAGGTGCAGATAGGAGGTTCTGTGGTCGTGACAGAGAATCCGGGATGGTTTGTTGCCTCCCAGGTGCCAGGGTCAAGGATGTCTCTGATCGATTGCATGACATTCTGAAGTGGGAGGGTGATCAGCCAGATGTCATGGTGCACATCGGTACCAATGACATAGCAAGGAAGAGTGAGGAGGTCCTGGAGAGTGAGTATAGAGAGCTTGGTAGGAAGTTGAAAAGCAGGACCTCGAGGGCGGTAATCTCAGGATTGCTACCTGTGCTAGGTGCCAGTGAGGGTAGGAACAGGATGCTCTGGAGGAGGAACAAGTGGCTGAGGAACTGGTGTAGGGGGCAGGGTTTCAGATTTCAGGATCATTGGGACCTCTTCTGGGGCAGGTGGGACCTGTACAAGAGAGACAGGTTACACTTGAACCACAGGGGGACCAATATCCTTTCAGGGAGGTTTGTTAGCGCTATTGGGGAGGCTTTAAACTAGATTTGCAGGGGGATGGGAACCAGAGTGCCAGAGCTGACAGTGTGGCTGGGGTGAAAATAAATGATGTTGAAAGTTTAAGCCAATCCGCTGATAGAAAGGTTGTGAGTGGTGGTAAAAATCTTCTGAGGTGTATATATTTCAATGCTAGGAGTATCGCGGGGAAGGCGGATGAGTTGAGGGCGTGGATTGACACGTGGAATTATGATGTTGTAGCAATTAGTGAAACTTGGCTACAGGAGGGGCAGGACTGGCAGCTTAATATTCCAGGGTTCCGATATTTCAGATGTGATCGAGGCAGAGGAGTGAAAGGTGGGGGAGTAGCATTGCTTGTTAGGGAAAATATTACAGCAGTGCTCAGGGAGGACAGAGTAGAGGGCTTGTCTACTGAGTCCTTATGGGTGGAGCTGAGAAACAGGAAAGGTATGGCCACATTTGTGGGATTGTATTACAGACCACCTAATAGTCAACGAGACTTGGAAGAGCAAATCTGCAGAGAGATAGCAGGCAACTGCAGGAAACATAAAGTTGTGGTGGTAGGGGATTTTAATTTTCCATACATTGATTGGGACTCCCATACTGTTAGGGGTCTAGATAGTTTAGAGTTTGTAAAATGTGTTCAGGAAAGTTTTCTAAATCAATATATAGAGGGACCAACTACAGGGGATGCAATATTGGATCTCCTGTTAGGAAACAAATTAGGGCAAGTGACAGAAGTCTGTGTAGGGGAGCACTTTGGTTCCAGTGATCATAACACCATTAGTTTCAATTTGATCATGGACAAGGATAGATCTGGTCCTAGGGTTGAGGTTCTGAACTGGAAGAAGGCCAAATTTGAAGAAATGAGAAAGGATCTAAAAAGCGTGGATTGGGACAGGTTGTTCTCTGGTAAAGATGTGATTGGTAGGTGGGAAGCCTTCAAAGGGGAAATTTTGAGAGTGCAGAGTTTGTATGTTCCTGTCAGGATTAAAGGCAAATTGAACAGGAATAGGGAACCTTTGTTCTCAAGGGATATTGCAACTCTGATAAAGAAGAAAAGGGAGTTGTATGAAATGTATAGGAAACGGGGGTAAATCAGGTGCTTGAGGAGTATAAGAAGTGCAAGAAAATACTTAAGAAAGAAATTAGGAGGGCTAAAAGAAGACATGAGGTTGCCTTGGCAGTCAAAGTGAAGGATAATCCAAAGAGCTTTTGCAAGTATATTAAGAGCAAAAGGATTGTAAGGGGTAAAATTGTTCCTCTTGAAGATCAGAGTGGTCGGCTTTGTGCGGAACCAAAGGAAATGGGGGAGATCTTAAATAGGTTTTTTGCGTCTGTATTTACTAAGGAAGCTGGCATGAAATCTATGGAATTGAGGGAACAAGTAGTGAGACCATGGAAACTGTACAGATTGAAATGGAGGAGGTGCTTGCTGTCTTGAGGAAAATTAAAGTGGATAAATCCCCGGGACCTGACAGAATGTTCCCTCGGACCGTGAAGGAGACTAGTGTTGAAATTGCGGGGGCCCTGGCAGAAATAATTAAAATGTCGCTGTCTACGGGTGAAGTGCTGGAGGATTGGAGAGTGGCTCATGTTGTTCCGTTGTTTAAAAAAGGATTGAAAAGTAATCCGGGAAATTATAGGCCAGTGAGTTTAACGTCAGTAGTAGGTAAGTTATTGGAGGGAGTACTAAGAGGCAGAATCTACAAGCATTTGGATAGACAGGGGCTTATTAGGGAGAGTCAACATGGCTTTGTGCGTGGTAGGTCATGTTTGACCAATCTGTTGGAGTTTTTCGAGGAGGTTACCAGGAAAGTGGATGAAGGGAAGGCAGTGGATATTGTCTACATGGACTTCAGTAAGGCCTTTGACAAGGTCCCGCATGGGAGGTTAGTTAGGAAAATTCAGTCGCTAGGTATACATGGAGAGGTGGTAAATTGGATTAGACATTGGCTCGATGGAAGAAGCCAGAGAGTGGTGGTAGAGAATTGCTTCTCTGAGTGGAGGCCTGTGACTAGTGGTGTGCCACAGGGATCAGTGCTGGGTCCATTGTTATTTGTCATCTATATCAATGATCTGGATGATAATGTGGTAAATTGGATCAGCAAGTTTGCTGATGATACAAAGATTGGAGGTGTAGTAGACAGTGAGGAAGGTTTTCAGAGCCTGCAGAGGGACTTGGACCAGCTGGAAAAATGGGCTGAAAAATGGCAGATGGAGTTTAATACTGACAAGTGTGAGGTATTGCACGTTGGAAGGACAAACCAACGTAGAACATACAGGGTTAATGGTAACGCACTGAGGAGTGCAGTGGAACAGAGGGATCTGGGAATACAGATACAAAATTCCCTAAAAGTGTCATCACAGGTAGATAGGGTCGTAAAGAGAGCTTTTGGTACATTGGCCTTTATTAATCGAAGTATTGAGTATAAGAGCTGGAATGTTAAGATGATGTTGTATAAGGCATTGGTGAGGCCGAATCTGGAGTATTGTGTTCAGTTTTGGTCACCAAATTACAGGAAGGATATAAATAAGGTTGAAAGAGTGCAGAGAAGGTTTACAAGGATGTTGCCAGGAGTTGAGAAACTCAGTTACAGAGAAAGGTTGAATGGGTTAGGACTTTATTCCCTGGAGCGTAGAAGAATGAGGGGAGATTTGATAGAGGTATATAAAATTATGATGGGTATAGATAGAGTGAATGCAAGCAGGCTTTTTCCACTGAGGCAAGGGGAGAAAAAAACCAGAGGACATGGGTTAAGGGTGAGGGGGGGAAAGTTTAAAGGGAACATTAGCGGGGGCTTCTTCACACAGAGAGTGATGGGAGTATGGAATGAGCTGCCAGACAAGGTGGTAAATGCGGGTTCTTTTTTAACATTTAAGAATAAATTGGACAGATACATGGATGGGAGGCGTATGGAGGGATATGGTCCGTGTGCAGGTCAGTGGGACTAGGCAGAAAATGGTTCGGCACAGCCAAGAAGGGCCAAAGGGCCTGTTTCTGTGCTGTAGTTTCTATGGTTCTATGGTTCTATGGTTCTACAGTTTTATTGTACTTAAGTAGAATTGGTAGAGTTCTAATTTGTCCTGTATTTCATATAATTCGTAATTCAGTTAAACAATAGTTTGTCTTTTTATGCCTTTTTAACTATTTTCATGAAACTTTGGCTAATTGGGGCAGCTGCTTAATTGGGCCAAAATGTATTAGTCCCGATGTGTCCTTGCAAGGGTTCACTCTCCTGAAAGATGTTCTGACATCGGCCTTTGAGACAGAGATCACACGGTCACCAGATGCTGCAGGGATTCGCACAGGTGTAGTTTTATTCTCCATTTCAAAGCGTGTATAAAAGGCATTGAGCTCATCTGGGAGTGAAGCATCACGACCATTCATGATATTAGGTTTCACCTTGTAGGAAGTAATGGCCTGCAAACCAATCCATAGCTGATGTGCATCCAATTCTATCTCTAACTTCAATCAGAATAGTCTTTTTCACTAGTTAAATAGCCTTCTATAGGTGATATCTGGACTTCTCTATAGTTCTGAATCACCGGTCTTCAATGCCACCGAACTAGCCCTCAGCAGACTATGAATCTCCTGGTTCATCCATAGCTCCTGGTTTGGGGATGTCCGCTGTGGTTTTGAAGGCACATGCTCATCCACCCAAGTTTTGATGAAGTTGGTGACAACTGTGGTGTATTAATTCAGATTCAAAGATAATTCTCTTTAGATCGTCCAGTCTACTGACTCAAAGTAGTCCTATAAGCACTTCCTTGACCATAAACTCTTGGTCCCATCACTGGTGCTTCGGTCTTAAGTCTCTGCCTATACACTGGGAGTAGAAATACAGCCAGGTGATCAGACTTTCCTAAGTGTGGGTTTGGAATGGCATGCTAAGCATTCTTGATGGTGGTATAACAGTGGTCAAGTGTGTTGGCTCCTCTGCTTCCAGAGGTGATATGTTGGTGGCAGTTGTTAAGGGACTTCTTCAAGCTGGCCTGGTTGAAATCTCCAATAATGAAGGGAAGGCATCCAGGTATGCCATATCTGCCTGTTGATTACAGTGCTCAGCTCCTCCAATGCCTGCCTGATGTTGGCCTGAGGAGAAAGGTACAGCACAACCAAGATAATGACAAAAAACTCCCTTGGCAGAAAAAGTGAGCAACATCTGACTGCTAGATGTTCCAGGTTGGGTGAGCAGAATTGAGACAGAACCAACATGTCTATGCACGATGATAAGTTAGTCATAAAATGTACTCCACCTCTTCTACCTTAAAAGACTGAGCTATCCTGCCTTTGCAGAGAATGGCAAAGGCATTGGTCTGCAGTACTGTACAAAATGGTGCAGGGTAGCAATGTTTCAATGAAGCAAAGTACACAACCATCCATGCTGTCCCTCTGGTACATGTAATCTTGCTCTGAGGTCTTTATTTTTATTTTCCAGAGTCTGTATATTCACTAGCAAGATAGTCTGAAGTGAGCGTTTAAGGACTTGGCATTTCAATCGTACCTGTAGACTGGCTCGGTTTCTGTGCTTCCATTTTCTTGTAGGGGAAACGGCACCCACAACCTGAATCTGCAGTCGGGGATCCATCAATTTTGAGTATCAATGGATATTTAAACATCTTAAAAAGGTGCTACATGATGAAATACCCATTGCTGTGACTGTGGATTTCAGCTGTAGTTGCCCTCAACAGGAATATTTGATGATTCCCATTGGAGCTGCACGCAGAAATTGCCACTAATTAGTGCCATCTTAGTGTTTTTTAAATATATTTACACCTAGTGGCCTCTTTATTAGCTATCTTCTGTACCTAATAAAGTGGCCATTAAGTGTATATAATGGGAAATCAGAATCCTTACTTCAATTCCATTTCATAGTGCTTTTCTTCTTATCCAATGTTGAAAACCTACCCTAACACACATCTCAAAAATAAAGATCCAGATCTACCCTCTCCAGACCTGTCATCCACTATCCAGCATGAAAAATCCTTAAATCCCCATCATGGGGGTTCCACCAATAAACCCCATTTCCTTGTGGTTTCTCCACTGGTCTGCCCACCAGCCCACTCCTTTCTGTGTGATTGTCATGAGAAAATGGCAAAATAAATTGTTAAATTATGAGGAGTGATGTTGGGTGGGACTACAACTGGAGATCATGGTTAAAGGTGAAAGGTGGAATTTTTAGCAAAACACGAGGGGAAACTTCTTTACTCAGAGGGTGGTGTAAGTGTGGGACGAGCTGCCAGCTCAATTGGTGCACGCAAACTTGATTTCAATGTTTAAGCGAAGTTTGAACTGGTACATGGATGGCAGGGGTATGGAGGGCTATGGTCCAGGTGCAGATCACTGGAACTAGACAGTTTAAATGATTGGACGTGGACTAGATGGGCCAAAGGGCCCGTCTCTGTGCTGTACTTTTCTATGACACTATGACTTATGCTTTTCCGGATCCTAAAATGCACTTAAGTTTTTGCATTTAAGAAATTATCAATCAAACCAAAGGGATTAAATTATTGGTGTTAATTAATGGTATTTATTTTAGTTATGACAGTTATTTGTTCCTTAATATTTCATTTGCTTCACTTCCCATTTGTCTCATCTACTTAGGTGTTAAATAAAAGTAATCACTGGTACATGGTATGCGATAATGATAAATATTAATCAGTTAAAAAAGGAAGTTTTTCTAACCACATTTATTAGATTTTACAGTTTTGCTGCAGTATTTAAAAGCTCTTTCTTCAACTGAGTTTGGAATATCAATAAAATCTGGGCAAATTTTCTATTAAATCTATCTTTTGATAGTATACTACTGAATTTAGTTCAGATTGCTATGGCAACTGTCCATGAAGTATTGCTTTTTAATATTATCTTATTTGCTGTTAGCAACATTTAAAATTCCCATTAAAATCCCCAGTCCAAGGTTTTGTTTTGTACAAGGAATTGAAATTTATTAGCAATATTATAGTTAACAAAAAAAAATCACCTTCTACGTATATACTTTCCAAAACTGTTAAGTAATATACATTTGTTACTTAAGCTTTTGAATGTTATTTTTCTTTCTAATTTTTCTTATATTCGGAAGAACTTCTCCAACAGGTTTCTTCCACTTGAAGAGATAGCCTGCAGTGGACAGGGAGAATTAGAACTCAGCATCTTACCCACTGAAAAACATTTCACCTCCATTCAAAACCACTTGCCACCATGCCAACAACTAGATGTTTATGCATATTATGTACCGCATGTATAAAAATGAAGCTGTGAATTTTTAGAAAATTAATCCTGTGTAAACTTCCCTTAAAATTTCTTGCTCTTATGACACTCCCCAGCCACTACATTTCTTGTTTGGATATTCTCTGATGCCAATTAAGAAAGCTTATTTGTCAGAAAATAGCTTGTAGAAGAACATGAACTGCTTCACACTCTGACTGTCTCATGTTTTGAGCAGCAAGATCTTTGACTTATTAACTTCATATAATAGAACTTAGGTCTTGGGGAACTGCAAGATATATTCCAGTGTTCTGTTACTACACAGATACTCTATTTGAGAAATAGTATTACATGTCAGTGTGCTACTTGACAAAGTGCATTCTTAATACATTTAATTATTCTTTTGGCAAATTCAATTCTGGGAATTGCAACCAAGATATTTTTGCCTACGATAACAGCATCAGCATTGCCAGGTCAGTTGTATGAAAAATGAACCTATCCTGTACCGGAATTTTTCACTTTTTATGTTTGAAACATACAGTATCTGGGTTCTGTGGTCCCTCTCTTCACTATAGAATATAGAACAATACAGCATAGTACAGGCCATGTCGCCCATAATGTTGTGCTAACCTATGTGTTAAAACCTATTCTAAGAACAACCCAACTCCTCCTTCCTACATAGCCCTCCACTTTTCTATCCTGTATTTTCCTACTACCTCCACTATTAGTTTTCTACTAATTCCACTCTGTGCTGACCCTTGTTAGCAGTTGTTCACGGTTCCAAAAGCAGACATTTAACTGCTGTCAGATTAAGTAAATCCTGGATTCCAACAGCAGAGCACAGATATACTGGGATTCATCAGCATTGTGAATTGGAGATTAAGGAGAAAAGCACATTCTGTTTTATTTGTATGCAATTTTAATGTTTCTAATTATTTCATACTGTGTTTTCAAAGATTTTTTTAATTTTACATTTTTAAAATCTTTTTAAGTTTTTAAAATAATTGTTTTAATCTTTAAAATTCCATGAATTTCATGATCAGTTAAAAACAACTAGAAGTCCTCACAGATTTGGCTATGAAGTTCCTCCCTCAGTCTTCCATGTGTCAAATCACCTCAGGCTATGTCTTCTTCCAGGATCTGCAAGTTTGTCTTACAACATCACAGTGTGGCAACCACTGGAAGTAGGCATCATGGCGGCGTGCACCATCTCCCCATTGGCCTTTACTATGGCAATGGAGCTTATTATCAGTGCCTCAAAATGGGTTGCAGGAGGAAAAGGGCTACAGTTTGGTCAATGGTTACCACTGATACGAGCCTATATGGACGATATAATAATACTGACGACAGCTGTCCCCTGCACCAAGAGACTTCTGGAAAAGCTTCATCAAAACATCACATGGGTGAAGATGAAGATCAAACCCAGCAAGTGCAGAAGCATCTCCATCGTCAAAGGTCAAGTCACGGATCAAAGATTTCATATTGACAGAACACCTGTCCCAACTGCTTCAGAAATGCCAGTGAAGAGCTTGGCTGATGGTATGATGCTAAGCTCAAGGACACCAAGCAGTTTAAACAATTCAAAAAGGATACCATCATGTACATAGCTCACATCAACAAGACCTGGCTGCCAGGAAAACTCAAGCTGTGGTGCTTCCAGTTTGGCATACTCCCAAGATTCATGTGGCCTTCAACAGTGTATGAAATCCCCATCAGCAAGGTTGAAAAGCTCAAAAGAATGATCAGCTCACATGTAAAACAGTGGCTTGGACTTCTGCGATGCTTAAGTCCTGTTGGACTGTACGGGAACGGCAAATTAGAATTACCAATTGCAACTGTTGTGGAAGAATTCAAATGCACCAAAGCAAGATTGGTCATGACCCTCACTGAATCCGAAGATACTGTTATTCGAATAGTGACCCTCCCCCCCACCGTGTGGTAACGGGGAGGAAGTGGACCCCATCTGAAGCCGTTCAGAGTGCTAAGTCTGCTTTTCGCTTCAGGGATGTTGTTGGCCAAGTCCAACATGGGAGAGCCAGACTCAGCTCGTCCCAAAAGCTCCTCAGTGGCATGCAACATCAGTGCAAAGAGAAGGCTTGTGGCGGAGGAGGTGAGAAGACAGGGGGAGGCAAAGCGAAATACCAGGGCCGTCTCAGTGGCCAAGCAGGGCCAATGGACTAATTGGGAGAGCCTGGAAAAGAGGCAAGTCAGCTGGCGTGACATCTGGGAGATGGAGGGATCTCAGCTAAATTTTGTCATCAGAGCCACTTATGACCTCCTACCCACACCCCAGAACCTGAACCAGTGGTGGGGAGAAGACCCCGCTTGCTTACTTTGTCAAGCACCTGGATCACTAAGGCACATTTTAACAGGATGCACCACGAGCCTCACCCAGGGGCGGTACACTTGGCGGCATAACCAAGTTCTCAGACAGCTGGCATCAATCTTGGAATAGAGGCGAATCACCACAAATGCTCTCCCACAAACATCGGCAGGAAATGTCCACATTACATGATTTGTACCAGCAGGCCAACCTCCACAGCACCATATAACATCAAAAGATGTAAGCATTCTGTAGGTTGCTCGGGATTGGAAAGTGGACGTGGACTTGGAAAAAAAGCTTGTGTTTCCCCCAGACATTGCGGCTACAACACTCTGGCCAGACATGGTCCTGTGGTCCACAACAGCCAAGCTGGCATGTGTTGTGGAATTGACAGTACCATGGGAAGATGGTGTCGAAGAAGCTTATGAGAGGAAAAAGACCAAGTACTCTGAACTGGCAACTGAAGCTGCCCACAATGGCTGGAAGACCAAGATTTTCCCTGCAGATGTGGGATGCAGGGGATCTGTTGCTACATCTACGACCAGTCTATTGAAGAAGATGGGGGTGAGGGGTCATTCCCTCCAACAAGCAATCAAGTCCTTGTCAAATGCAGCAGAAGAAAGCAGCAGTTGGATTTGGATTAAAAGGAAAGACAACAACTGGGCTGCAAGATGAAGACAGGAGGGTATGGAACTGAGGGGGTGTATCTGGGACCCCGGGTAGCACCGTTGAGCCCTCTGGAGATGTCGTGGGCTTATCAACGAAACATCAAAGAAGGAGGGTGCCCACCTGATGACCCTGATGACGTACCTACCCTCCTTGTCACCACTCCAAGCCCACTGCCAACATCAAGAGTGCCGACTTACGATAGGGATTGAAACATCAAGTCCTAGTAGCTCTACTACTGAGCCCATTTACCATTAAGGCCTATTAGGGCCTTCCCAAGTATTCCAGCTAAAATTCTCCAATCCAGATAGCAGTCCTAAGGATCAGCTCCACTTGAAAAATGCTGTCACGCCAAATCTGTGATTAGTAATTTGTACTGTATCTTTCTCCATTGACTGAAACAACAATTTCTCCCTTTCTCTTCACCATTTACACCTCAGACTTCAACTACTGCACAGAGTCTTGTCATCTTCAGAAGTTTTGTGATGACTCTGCCATAATTAGATGCATCAGCAAGGGAGATGAGGCTGAGTACAGGGCTACGGTAGGAAACTTTGTCACATGGTGTGAGCAGAATTATCTGCAGCCTAATGTGAAAAAGACTAAGCAGCTGGTGGTAGACCTGAGGAGAGCTAAGGCACTGGTGACCCCTGTTTCCATCCAGGGGGTCAGTGTGGACATGATGGAGGATTACAAATACCTGGGGATACGAATTGACAATAAACTGGACCGGTCAAAGAACACTGAGGCTGTCTACAAGAAGGGTCAGAGCCGTCTCTATTTCCTGAGGAGACTGAGGTCCTTTAACATCTGCTGGACGATGCTGAGGATGTTCTACAAGTCTGTGGTGGCCAGTGCTATCATGTTTTCTGTTGTGTGCTGGGGCAGCAGGCTGAAGGTAGCTGACACCAACAGAATCAACAAACTCATTCGTAAGGCCAGTGATGTTGTGGGGATGGAACTGGACTCTCTGACGGTGGTGTCTGAAAAGAGGATGCTGTCTAAGTTGCATGCCATGTTGGACAATGTCTCCCACCCACTATGTCATGTACTGGTTGGGCACAGGAGTACATTCAGCCAGAGACACATTCCACCGAGATGCAACACTGAGCGTCATAAGAAGTCATTCCTGCCTGTGGCCATCAAACTTTACAACTCCTCCCTTGGAGGGTCAGACACCCTGAGCCAATAGGCTGGTCCTGGACTTATTTGCTGGCATAATTTACATAATACTATTTAATTATTTATGGTTTTATTATCTTTAAATTATTTATGGTGCAACTGTAACGAAAACCAGTTTCCCTCGGGATCAATAAAGTATGACTATGACTATGACTATGATGCTGTTCTAATTCCATATGAAGAATAATGATAAGAGACTTATTCATGGAAATGGAAATAACAAATTGCAAAGACTCCTGAAAGCAGTGAGGAGTAGCTTTTGTCCTTACCCATTACAGAAATGAGTTTTTAAGTGCTGCCTCTGATACTTCTCCTCCCCCATCTCAAATCTTCACACCTCAGTGCCTTGAAGAGCACAAATGGGAATCAAAAGGAAAGCTTACTGGAAGATTTTCACAAACATTAATAATTATGAATTTTATATACACTATATGTAGGAATTGGAAAGTACTGATTTGTTTCATGAGCAATTAAAGTATATTCTTTCCCAAAATTTGTGTACGTTATCTAAATGCTAATAATTCATCTGAAAAAATACAAATTTTATCACTTTCTAGAGGGATATTTTTAATTATATTTTGTTATTACTGATTTGAAAGCAATCCTTTGCTAATATATTTCTGAATTCTTTCTACTCTTCATCAAGCTAGACTCAATCTTGCCAATCTTTTAATCCCAGTTTTGCTTTATAGATATTAGAAAAACAGAATATTGTAAAATGGAGGCTTGTGTGAAAGCCAAATAGAAATGGACTGAAATGGAATTCTTGTAAATTAATCTCTATTCTTGTGTAATATTGGTTTTGTATATTGGAGCAGATTTTGCTGTCACTGCTGAACAAATGATCACAACTGATCATTATACGTAGACTTGCCTAAACATATTCTGTAGATATTACATTGGAAACTGAAGCAAAAGGAGCAGAAGTAGAACAATGATGCCTTCCTAATGCTCTGCCACTCCCATCTCGGAGCCTCTTTACTGCACTAAGGGAGTAAAGCTTGAGGAAAACTCTGGAGCTGGAGCCCCTACATTGAGTTCAATGCTGACTGGCGACTCCTACAACGTCGCTGGTGCCAAACTGTATCGGTCTCTACCGTTCCTTTGGATTCATCTGCTGTGTCAAGCTGGGGAGTCTGCTGCATGGGCAACGGCTTGCCCTCCATATCATACTGACTTGGCTTGTGTAATACATAAACAGCTAAGATGAGCTCCATGGTCAACACGACCAACAGGGGTTCCTGCAAGTGATCTCATTTGAGTGTGATGGTGAACTCAGACTCATCATTAATCCCACTGCAAGTTTTTCCCCATTATTATTGAACCATAAATAATTATTCCTAGAAAATTATATTTGATCGAAATTTTGACTCACTATTTATAAGACATGGTACAAACTATTGAATGAATGCATTTAGCTTTTAAATTACCTGTGATCAAAATTTTAATGAAAATTGATACTGTATGCTAATTCCACCACATAACACCAATCATCTATAAAATTAGACAAAAATGCAGCACATTCAGGGGTCCTAGCAGGGATATTTAAGATATTCTTAGTCACGGGTGAGGTGCGGGAAGATAGGAGGTTAGCTAATGTTCCATTGTTTAAGAAAGGCTCTAAGAATAAACCAGGAAATTAGAGGCAGGCAAGCCTGACATCAGAAGTGAGAAAGTTATTGTAAAGTATTCTAAGGAACTGGATATATGAGCAGTTGGATGGACAGGACTAATCAGGGATAGTCAGCATGGCTTGGCTTGTGGTCCAGTCTGACCAATCTTAGAGAGTTTTTCAAGGAAGTTACCAGGAAAGTTGATGAAGACAAGGCAGTGTATGTTGTCTACATGTAAGGCACTTTACAAAGTCCCACATGGAAGGTTGGTCAAGAAGGTTCAGTTGCTCGGCATTCAAGATGAGGTAGTAAATTGGAATAGACATTGGTTTTGTGGGAGAAGCCAGAGGGCGATAGTAGATGGTTACCACTCTCTCTGAAGGCCTATGACTAGTGGTGTGCTGCAGGGATTGGTACTGGATCTGTTCTTGTTTGTCATCTATATCAATGATCTGGATGATAATGTGGTAGATTGGATCAGCAAATTTGTGGATGACACCAAGATTGGGTGTATACTGGGCAAATGGACAGCAAAGAAGACTATCAAAGCTTGCAGCAGGATCTGGACCTGCTGGAGAATGGGCTGAAAAATGGCAGATAGAATTTAATGCAGACAAGTATGATGTGTTGTGCATTTGGAGGACCAATCCAGGTAGGTCTTACATGGTGAGTGGTAGGGCACTGTGGAGTCCAGTAAGATAGAGGGATCAGGGAATACAGATTCATAATTCCTTGAAAATGGCATCACGGGTAGATAGAGTTGTAACGAAATCCTTTGGCACATTGGCCTTCATAGATCAAAGTACTGAGTTCAGGAGTTGGAATGTTATGTTTAAGACGTTGGTGAGGCCTAATTTGGGGTACTTTGATTAGTTATGGTCAGCTACCTACAGGAAATATATGAATTAGATTGAAAGAGTGCAGAGAAAATATACAATGATGTCGCTGGGACTTGAGGACATGAGTTATCGGGAAATGCTTAATAGGTTAGGACTTTATTCCCTAGAACGTAAAAGATCTTGGGAGAGATTTGATAGAGATATACAAAAACATGAGGTGTATAGATAGGGTAAATGCAAGCAAGCTTTTTCCACTGAGGTTGTATGAGACTAGAATTAGAGGCCATCGGTTAAAAGTGAAAGGTTTGAAGCAAGACATGAGAGGGATCTTCTCAGACGGTGGTGAGAGTGTGCAATGGGCTGCCAGCACAAATGTTGGATATGGGTTCGATTTCAACATTTAACATATATTTGGACAGGTATATGGATGGGAGGAGTGTGGAGGTCTATGGTCTCTGTGTAGGTTGATGGCATCTGGTGGATTAAAGTTAGGCATGGACTAGATGGGCCAAAGATCCTGCTTCTGTGCTGTAGTGATTGTAATTGAAAAATCAAGGGATTGCATGCAAATGCAATCATCTCTCTTCTGTGTGAATATTGAGCACCTTGTTAAAGCAGTATGGACGTCACTGTAATGCCAAATCTGACATGCCCACATATAGAATTTACATAACCTCAGAGAAAAGATATTTAGGAAATACTGCTCAGGAAATATGTTGAAGAAACTGAGTTGATTGTGGATTACAAGAGGAACGGAGACAGGCTAGCCCCTGTTGACATCAATGGCACTGTTGGCTGAGAGGGTGAGTAGTTTCAAGTTCCTTGATATATACATCACAGAGGATCTTACCTGGACTGTACATACCGGCCGTAAAGTGAAAAAAGCACAACAGCACCTCTTTTACCTCAGACGTCTGAAGAGGTTTGGCATGAGTCCCCAAATCCTCAGGACTTTCTACAGGGGCACCATCGGGAGCATCCTGACAGACTGTGTCAACACCTGGTATGGGAACTGTACCTCCCTCAATCGCAGGGCACTCCAGAGAGTGGTGTGGACAGCCCAGCGCATCTGTGAATGTGAACTTTCCTCTATTCAGGACATTTACAGCAGCAAGTAAATAAAAAGGGCTCGAAGGATCATCAGGGGCTCCAGCCGCAAACTGTTTCAGCTGCTTCCATCTGGCAAATGGTACTGCAGCATTATGGCCAGGACCAACAGGTGCCAGGACAGTTTCTTTCACCAGGCCAGCAGATTGCATATCTGACTGTATATACATGTATAGGAAGCAATTATGTATACAATCTTCGTGTTTGGGGAATGTCCTCCCACATTTCCCTATCTTATTGCTTGTACATTCCAACAGAGATGCAACATAAAGATTTTAACTCACTCATGTTGTGAGATGGATGTAAGAAATAAAATAAATTCTAATTTATTCTGATCTCCAGGGAGGCCTAGGGACCCCCTCTCCCTTTTCTTTCTCCCTAGGCCTCCTGTCCCATGATCCTCTCATATCCCCTTTGCCAATCACCTGTCCAGCTCTTGGCTCCATCCCTCCCCCTCCTGTCTTCTCCTATCATTTCGGGTCTCCCCCTCCCCTCCCACTTTCAAATCCCTTACTCACTCTTCCTTCAGTTAGTCCTGACGAAGGGTCTCGGCCCGAAACGTCGACTGTACCTCTTCCTACAGATGCTGCCTGGCCTGCTGCGTTCACCAGCAACTTTTATATAAATTGAAGGATATCTACTTACGTGGCTTGACAGTTGTTTGGGGACCATGAGGCAGACACTTGGGAAAAGCTTCAATTAGTGGAATGTGACAAATGGTGTCACCTGAAGTCTATACTTCAGGGGTCCTCTGCTTTTTTTTAGTGGCAACTTGGATGAAGGAATAGAGAGCATGTATCAAAGTTTACAGATGTTACTTTGTTAGTGGGCACAGTAAGATTGTGCAGATGGGAGCAAAAGTTAATCAGCAAATTGGTTGACAAGAAGAAAACAAATAATCAGGATAAATAGCTCTTTTTTGGGCAAGCAGTAGGACATTAATGGAGTGCAGCAGGGATCAGTGCTGGGGGTCTCAACTATTTATACTCTGTATTAATGAGTTGTAGAAAGGAACAGAGCGTACCTTAGCTAGATTTGGTCACAATACAAAGATTGTGATGAGGACACTAGGAGCTTGCAGAGAAACATACTGTAGAACAGTAAAGTAAATGGGCAAGATGAGCCAGATGGGACATAATGTGGGGAAATGTGCAGATATCAAATCTGGAACAAACTAATTTTGAACAGAATGGGATTACACAAAGTTGTACTAAGAGAACTACGTGTCCTGGTGCGTGAAATACAAAGTTAACCGTACAGATACAGCAAATAATTCTGGTTTAAGATAGCACTGGTGAAGCACAGCGACGACTTGCTGGTGGCAAACACAACTATTAACTATTTTATTACTCACACTTTCCCTTGGAATTGATCACTGCCATCAATAGCCTGTAAGTTTCCTTTTGAAGTTGAGCTTTTAAACTGCCCGTACGATCTGGCAATTTTGCGGTGTGAACTGAAGTCTCGAAGGTTCGGGATAGTTGCAGAGTGGTGTGTACAGGGCAAATCAAGGTAGCGGAGCTCGGGGCCAAGAGTGGGGAATGAACCAAAGTTTGGCTGCTGGAGCAGACTTGGAGGCAATTCAAAGCAGCAGAACAAAGGAAAGGCAGAGTCGAGCACCGGGCCAAATTAGAAAACTTGGGTATGGGCCGAATCAAGGAGGTGGGTTCTAGGTCCAAGAGTGTATCAAAGAAGTAGAGTCCAGGTCCAAGAAGGAGGAACAACCTGCTACCTGACCGATTTAAGCCCGATTGAAAAGGTCAAGGTGTCGGTGCTGGAGACAAGGGACAGGCCAGTGTTCAATTCACTGCTGTATAAGGTTTACTCTGTGCTGAACTGAGGCTGTGGCCTGCAACTAAAGGGCTCCTGGATCGGCTAGAGTGATGACTGGCTTCACGGTTGGGACTCAGTTTCATGCATCTCAGTTCTGAATATTATTTGCTTACCTTTATTGTTTGCACAATTTGATATTTTTTCTGCACATTGGGTGTTTGACAGTCTTCTCTTCTTTGAATGGGTTCTATTGGGTTTCTTTTTTTATGGCTGCTTGTAAGAAGAGGAATCTCAAGGTTATAGCTGATATACATAGTTTGATAATAAATGTACTGTATTTTAAAATTTGAACTTTTAATAATTAGGCAAGCTATTAGAAGGTTGTTTTTCAGGAAAGGGATTTGAGAATAAAAGAAGAGGAATTTTGATGTAGCTTTGCAGGTGTGGATGGAACCATATTTGGAGTACTGGGCCTCCATAGTCAAGGAAAGATAACACTGCATTGGAGCCAGTGCAGTGAATCTCCACCAGGGTTATTTCTGAGATGGAGGTGCTGATGAAGAAAGTTTCAGCAGGATAGATCTGTACTAACTTGAATCCACTCCAGTGCACCTACCATCACAACAGGTCAACAGCAAATTCCATTTTATTGGCTCAACCCTGGAATATCTGGACAGTGAGGATGCAGACATCAGGATACTCTTCATTTACTATAACTTGGTATTCAATACTATCATCTTTTCAAAAGCTAATCAGTAAGCTTCAATACTTTGGCCTCAGTAACTCTTTGTGAAATTGGATCCTCAATTTCCTCTTTTGCAAACTCCAGTCAGTTCGAATTGGCAACAACATTTCCTCCACAATCTCCTTCAGCACGGGTGCACCACAAGGCTGTGCGCTTAGCTCCCTGCTCTACTTGTTTTATACTTATTACTGTGAGGCTAAAGACAGCTCAAATAGCATATTTAAGTTTGCTGATGACACAACCCTTGTTGGCTGAATCCAAGGTGGTAATGAATTAGCTTAAAGGAGGGAGATTGAAAATCTGGCTGAGTGGTGTCACAACAACATTCTCTCACTCATGGCAGCAAACTAAGCAGCTGATTATTGACTTCAGAAGGAAACTGGTGGTCCATGAGCTAGTCCCGCAGTGTTATCATTTGAAAGGATTTGTCCTTGGTCCAGCACATAAATGTCATTAGAAGGAACTTAATGGCAGCATCTCTTCTTCCTTAGAACTATGTGAAGACTCAGTATGTCATCTAAAACTTCTATAGATGTAATGGAGAGTATATTCACTGGTTGCATTATAGTCTGGTATGGAAACATCAATGCTCTTAAATGGAAAAGTCTACAAAATCAGGGCCCCAAGCAGTCCTTCCAGGTGAGGCAACACTTCACATGTGAGTCACGTGAGGTCATCTACTGTATCCGGTGCTCCCAGTGTAGATTGGGAGACTGCTTTGCTGAGCACCTATGCTCCATCTGCCAGAAAAAGTGTGATACAGTATCCCAGTGACCATCCATTTTAATTCCACTTCCCATTCCCATTACGACATTTCAATCCATGGCCTCCTCTACTGTCACAATAAGGCCACACTCAGGTTGGAGGAGCAACACCTTATATTCTGTCTGGGTAGCCTCCAACCTGATGGCATGAACATCGACTTCTCTAACTTCTGGTAATGGCCACCCTCCCCCCCCCACCAACCCTTCACCATTCCCCAACCCCTTTTCCCTCTCTCCCCTTATCTCCTTGCCTGCCTATCACCTTTCTCTAGTGCTCCTCCCCCTTTTCTTTCTTCCATGGCCTTCTGTCCTCTCCTATTAGGTTCCCCCTTCTCCAGCCCTGTATCTCTTTCACCAATCAACTTCCCAGCTCTCTACTTCACCCCTCACTATCTCCTGGTTTCACCTATCAATTGTGTTTCTCCTTCCCCTCTCCCACTTTCTAATTCTAACTCCTCACTTTTTTTCTCCAATCCAGCTGAAGGGTCTCAGCCTAAAACGTTGACGGTAGTATTTTTCAGAGATGCTGCCTGGCCTGCTGAGTTTCTCCATCATTTTGCTTGGATACGGCCCAGTCCATCATGGGTAAAGCCCTCCGCACCACTGAGCACAGCTACACAGAGTGATGCTGCAGGGAAGCTGCATTCATCATCAGGGACTCCACCATTGAGGCCATGCTGTCTTCTCACTGCTACTGTCAAGAAGAAGGTATTGGAGCCTCAGGAGCCACACCGGCAGGTTCAGGGAACAGTTATTACCCCTCAACCATCAGGTTCTTGAACCAGAGAGAAAAATGTCACTCACCTTCACTCACCCCATGAATGAACTGTTCACACAACCTATGGACTCATTTTCAAGCACTCATAATCGTGATATTTATTTATTCATTATTTTATTTCTTTTTGTATTGCATTTGCACAGCTTGTTGTCTTTTGCACATTGGTTGTTTGTCCATCCTGTTGGGTGCTGTCTTCATTGATTCTATTGTGTTTCTTCGATTTACGGTGAAAGCCCGCAAGAAAATGAATTGCTGGTTTCTATATGGTGACATAGATGTACTTTGATAATAAATTTACTTTGAACTTTGAATTGATGTTAGGGAGAACGAGAAGAGATCCTTAGAAACGTATAAGACACAGAAGGGAATTAGCAAGCTGAATGCTGAGAAAACTCTTAATGGGGTTCTCTAGATTCAGGAAGCGTAGTTTCAGAATAAAGAGTTGTCAAATTAAATATGTGAGGAGAAAATTCTACTCTGAGTTACATGAATGTTTGAAATCCTTTTCCCCAGAGAGCAGTGGAGATGGAATCACTGAAGATATTCTAGGCAGAGATTGGCATACACTTTGTGGCCACTTAATTAGGTTCACCCTGTAGAGGAGGAGGAACTTAGGAGGAGATAATGGCGCCTAACGACGACTCCTTTGCTGTCATCTTCGAAAACAGCTCTATTTCCATCTTTAATATCTCAATTGTTCCCTTTCAGGGTTCTTTTGAAGACCCTGGCCTGGAGTTACACATTAACTTCGCTTCTTTGCGGGAATGGGACCCACTCTCAGGGTTTCACGACTAGCCATTATTTGATATGCCAAGAATGCGGCCCAAGAGATTAGCTCACCTTCAGAGTTCTGGGATCTTGTGGCTCTGGAGTTGGGCGGACTGAGGGTCGGTGTCTCTGCAGGAATCAGGTGTGTCGAGGGAGACGGAAGGTCGTAAGCAGCAAGCTGGCTGCTGGCTCTGCGCCCAGAGACCTGAGTTCTTTGGGCACAGAGCTCAGAAAAAGCGACACAGCGGACTTTTAACATCGTAAATCAGCGAGTTGTTTGTTATGTCTCCCCTCTCGCTGTGAAACGGAGACATCACTTTCTCCCTTATTAGGGAGAGAGAGAGCCTGTGGCATGTCGAATACTGGGTGAACAAGCAGTCTTTGGTGTACTGCAAGTCTGTCTTCGCTGATGCTTTGCTGCACGCTTGAGTGCTCGGTGGTGGGTGCCAATGCTTTTTTTTTGCTAGTTGGGGAGGGGTATTGTTGCTTTGCTGCTGCTTATGCACGGGAGGGGGAGCTGGGGGGGTGGGTATAGGGTTCTAACATTTAACTGTTGTTCATTCTTTGGGGGCACTCCTCTGTTTTCGTAGATAGTTGCGAAGAAAAAGTATTTCAGGATGTATATTGTATACATTTCTCTGACATTAAATGTGCCTTTAAAACCTTTGAAAACCTTTGAAACACATGCTCATTAATACAAATATCTAATCAGCCAATCATCTCAATGTATAAAAGCATGTAGACATGGTTCAGTTGTTGTTCAGACCAAACATCAGAATGGGGGAAGAAATGTGATCTAAGTGACTTTGACTGAGGAATGATTGCTGGTGCCAGACAGGGTGGTTTGAGTATCTCAGAAACTGTTTACCTTCTGGGTGATTCACACAGAACGGTCTCTAGAGTTCACAGAGAATGCTGTGAGAAACAAAAACAATCCAGTGAGCAACAATTCTGTGGACAAAAATGTCTTCTTAATAAGAGAGATCAGAGGAGAATGGCCAGATTGGTTCAAGCTGACAGGAAGGCAACATTTAACTCAAAAAAACACGCATTACAACAGTACAGAAGAGCATCTCCGAATGCACAACACATCAAACCTTGAAGTGGTTGGGCTACAGCAGTAGAAGACCATGAACATCCACTCAGTGGCCACTTTATTAGCTACGAAGCCACCTAGAAAAAAGGAATAGATTTGAACTAGAAGGGAGAAAAGACACGGAGAAAAAGGAGTAGAGGCCAAAATTAAATCAGTCATGATTTTGTTGCACAGTGGAGCAGTCCCCAGGGATGGACTGGTCTACTCTTGTTTCTGTTTCCTAGTGTTACATTTCAAGAGGTGATACAGACAGTGTGGTAATGGCACTTACAGTTCAGTGTGAAGATGTGTGGGATCATCTACTTCACATCCAAAATAAGACAATTGGATACTTTCTTAATACCAAGAGCTCCATAAACGTGCAAGATCTTGAATACAATCATTAAAATAGTGTGCAAAAAGTAATTTAAAAAACTAATGAATATTATTTTTTGTCTTAGGGGTTCCCTAAGCAATCACATTGTTAGGTTTGCCGATGAAAGTGACACTGGTGGGCCTCATCACCAACAAAAACTTTGTGGGCCGAAGGGCCTGTATTGCACTGTAGGTTTTCTATGTTTCTAAAAATGAGATGGCCAACAGAGAGAAGGTGGAAGAGTTCAAGGGCAAATAACCTCTTCTTTAATATCAACTAGACAAAGGAGATGGTTATCAATTTCACCACTTACATTGCCTATACATTGGCAGCACAGCAGTAGAAACTGCAGGAATTTCAAACTCCTTGGAGTGCACACACACCCTCTCATGATTGCAGAATATATCCCCCAGAGTCAAGAAAGCTCACCAACGCCTCTACTTTCTGAGGAGGCTGGACTTTGCACATCCATACTCACATCATTCTACAGATCCACACGGTAGAGAGCATCCTAACAAGCTACGTCACTATTTGGTGTGGAAACTGTATTGGGGTGCACAGAAAGGCTCTACAACAGGTAGTAAAAACAGCCCAATGTATCGCTGGCAAAAGCCAAACTGGCATCAAGGGGATAATCTGCATGCAGAAAGGCAGCTAGAACAATGCTTTACAGAACCAGCAAATCAGGTTCAATTCGTGCCGGTGCTTGTAAGGAGTTTGGACATTCTCCCCATGACCTTGTGGGTTTCCTCACACAGTCCAAAGAGGTTCTGGTTTGTAGGTTAATTGGCTATTGTAAATTGTCCTGGATTAGGCTTGTACTAATTCAGTGGAAGAACTGGAAGGACCTACTCTGCTCTGTAGCTCAATAAATAAATAAAACTGTAATAAAAGGTACCAGAAAAGGACCAGTAACATCATGAAGGATCCCACACACCCTGCTCATAGACTATTGTCCCACTCCCATTAGGGATGATATTACATTGCATCCATGCCAGGATCACCAGACTCAAAATCTGTTGCTTACCCCAATCAGCCAGGCTGATCAACACCTCCACCCACTAACTCCACCACTACTTTATTATTTCCATCAGTCACCTTATGTACAGATTAGTGTCACTTTATGGATAAACAATCAAACTATGTATATAAGCTATATCTTATGTATTTATATGTATTGTGTATTATTATTTTTACTGTTTTTATTTTTTCTCAGCTCGAGTTGGTAAGACCTGAGTTACAGGCATAGCTAAGTATGCTCATTTGTCAATTGCTAGGAACTTTCAGACTATTCTAGTGGTGTTTAGAATTGTAGCTTTCTGAAGGTTTGCATAAATACTACTCTGTAAGCCCAATTGTTTAAAGCTATTGTGTAGTGACTTTGGGATGATACCAATTGTAGATATACTATTAGGACAATATATATCCTGTTCATGTTACATATTCTTTCAATTTCCTATTTTAATTAAGCATATTTCTGGTGTTTTTCGCTCCCTGATTTCTGTATGTTTTGTGTGTTTGGAAAGGCTTTATCTCTTAAGTAAGTTGTTCTTGCTTATTTATCCTGTAATATTATCTCTGGACGGTTATTATGGATTGTCGCATCTGTAATAATGGATTGTCCCATCTGTAATAATGGATTGGTCATAATATAATTTGTAGGACTCTGACTCTAAAACTGAATCAGGCTTCTATTTATAATAAGGTATGATCTCTTTTCTCATTTGTATTTTAAAGCAAGATTCTGGTGAATGATTTTTGTCATTTGATTGTGCCTTTATAAGTAAGTAATCAGATTGAGTTAAACTGCTGCAGGATCCTGTACTGTGTTGAATTGTTTCTAGTTTCTCTTAGCATTTTCTGCATTTATCATTTTGAATTTATTGTTTTTTTATTATTTTTATTATTATTATTATGATTGTGTTCTTTTTCTTTGGTGTCAGACACTATCTGAGGTATGGTATTTATATTCAGGCACAGATATGTGGTTGGGCTCATTGACTTTTAAAGTGGTAAATGCTAGTGTCACAGTGTTTAAAGGGTAAAATATTAAATTTAGGCCCATAAATCTGATGTATATTCCCTAGAGGTAAAAGTTCAAGAAATGTTTCAATTGAGGAATTGAGGTCTTAAGATGACAAAGGAATTTGAAAATAAAATGTTTATTCAGGTAAAGAAATCCATAATATTTCCCCAATTCTTCATGACAGAAGAGGCAATTTGACCCATCAAGTTTACTGTATGCCAGCTCACCAAAACAATCTGATTTCTCTTTTATTTCCCTATAATCTATTCTCTCAATGTGTTGTGACGAGAATACACATAGATAAGATGTTAGCTGTCCTATGTGATCAGCAGTTGGTCTGCCACCTGTCTGCAAGAGAGAGATAAGGAAAACAATGAAGCAGCATTTGGAGATGTGTAATGAAGGGGAAGGAGAGCTGTCTAGAGCGGCTCCCCCTTTGAACCCTGAACTGTTTGAAGTGATGGACAGGCGATACCCCAGCAGGGGGATAAAAAGGGACAGGTTCGCTAAGGCAGGACACACACGCCACCCGAGGTAATGAGACCCTGGAAGCGGTACGCCTCTCACGAGTCGGTGGGAAGTACCAGACAACGACCAGGGTGGAAAGGTATGATCAGCGGGAACCCGGTGTGTGTCCGCCCTTGCTTGGGTGCCAGGTTCACTGCAGAGGATCGACCGCATCTGGAGGAGGGGTCACAGTCGGTGACCTCAGGTGACATCACCAAGGACCTGCCCAAAAGCTGCTTGTGAGCAATTATCGCCGGTCTGTGAGTGGAAGCCGTTTCTGAATGATCAGTCGTTCCCGTTCTGTCTCTCTCTCTCCCCCCACGTTGTCCATCGCCATGGCAACGATTACTGCGAACTGAACTAAATTGGACTGAACTTTTGTGTCACTCTGAAATTTGGTCATTTACCCCTAGACAACGATAGAGCTTGATTGATGCTGTTATCTTAATTCTGTGCACATGTGTGTTTATCATTGCTGAACTGTTGCATTTATTATCCTTTCGATTACTGTGTTACTTGTTTCTTTAATAAAACTTTCTTAGTTCTAGTAATCCAGACTCCAACTGAGTGATCCATTTCTGCTGGTTTGGCAACCCGGTTACGGGGTACGTAACAGTGTGTATTGACTCCACCCTGAATCCACTGTCATCCATCCACATGAAGGTTAATTTAAAGTAACCACATAACTAATTATCCAGTAATTGAGTCATAGAGTCATCGAACATACAGTACAGAAAGAAAGTTCTTTGGCCCATCTAGTCCATGTCAAACTGTTATACTGCCTTGTCCCATCGATCTGCACCTGGACCATAGGCCTCCCTACCCCTCCCATCCATGCATGTATCCAAGTTTCTCTTCAATGTCCCAATCAAATCCACATCAAGTACTTCCATTGGCAGCTCATTCCACACTCACCATCCTCAGTGTGAAGAAATTCCCCCTCAGATTCCACCTAAATATTTCACCCTTTCCCCATAACTTTTCACCTCCAGTTCTAGTCTCCCCAACCTAAGTGGGAAAAGCCTGCTTGCATTTATCTTATCTATACACTTTACAATTTTGTATACCTCTATCAAACCTCCCCTTATTCTCCTAAGTTTCAGGGAAATAATTCATAACCTATTCAACCTTTACCTATAACTCAGGTCCTCACATACGAAGAAATATCCTTGTAAATTTTGTGATTGAAAGTACTTTTTTCCATAGATGTTGCCTGGCCTGTTGAGTTCCTCCAGCATTTTGCGTGGGTCGCTTGAATTTCCAGCATCTGCAGATTTTTTCATTTGTAAATTTTGGCTTCATTTTGAGAGGAGTAGAATATAAAAAGCAAGGAGATAATGCTAAGGCTTTATAAGACATTTTTCAGATCACATCTGGAGTACTGTGAACAGTTTTTGGCCCCATATCGAAGAAAGGTTGTGCTGGTATTGAAAAGTATCCAGAGGAAGTTTACCAAAATGATCCCAGGAATGAAAGGGTTAACATATGAGGAGCGTTTGATGGCTCTGGGCCTATATTCGCTGGAATATAGAAGACTGAGGAGGAGATCATATTGCAACCTATCAAATATTGAAAGGCCCAGACTGGGTGGATGTGGAAAGGATGTTTCCAACATTGGGAGAGTCTAGGATCAGACAGCACAGCCTCAGAATAGCAGGTCACTTTACAACAGAGATGAGGAGGAAATTGTTTAGCCAGAAGGTGGTGAATCTGTGGAATTCATGATCACAGATGGTTGTGGAGGGCAAGTCATTGAGTATATTTAAAGCAGAGGTTGATAGGTTCTTGATTAGTAAGGGCATCCAAGGTTACAGGGAGAAGGCAGGAGAACGGGGTTGAGAGGAATAATAAATCTGCCATGACTGAATGATGGAGTAGACCCAATGGGTCGAATAGCCTGACTCTGCTGCTATCTTTTAATAGTTTATTTCCATTCCAATTACCCAAACAGTAATTCCATCAATAGATAAATACTTCAAAGCAATACCATTATTTCAGAAAGGAAGCCAACTAATTATAAGAAAGCCTTCAGCAATTAATCTTTCACTGTATTAACAAGTAACTTCAAATGCACTACAGGCAACTGTTAAATCTGAATACTAGAGAAATAGACAAGCTTGTTGCAAGATCACAGATTTTAAAAATGTGCTGGATTAGAAAACAGGAATATTTTAATGTATTTTCTGTACTTTCCAAAAAATTGTAAAGTCAGTTCACACCACTATACACCACCGATGAACATATTTGTGTCATCTTAAATTAAGGAGACAAAAGATTAAACATTCCATAGGTCAGGCAGATTTTGTTGGAGAGATATAAAGTTGGTTTCAGAATGATCAATTTTAGCCCGAACAGGAAAAAAATGCCAAGCAAATACCAAGAGGAAAAAGAAACGAGAGGGCGTCCATAACAGGGTAGAAGGTGGAAAAGATTAACCATTGGCAATAGTAAGAAAAACAAAAAAGGGGTGGTATTGGGACAAGTAGAGAGACAAGGGGTTGGTCTAAATGACAGGTAAGTAGAACATGAGAATCATTATCAGAGATTGCTGAGTTCTGCCTTAAGGCCTGAAGGCTGTTCCTCAAGTTTCTTTGGAGTAGTGTATGCAGCAGAGGCTTGGAAGTTACCATGACCGGCTCACCTGGATGGCTAGCTTCTGAATGGAATCACCCAGGCTGTACTTGGTTTCTACAGCACAGAGCTGACTGCACCATGAACAAATAATACAGAATGCCAGAAGCAAAGAATAAGTAAATTTCTCTTTAGTCTGTTTGGGATCAGGGACAATGGATAGAGAAAACAGTAAAATAACAGATGCATGCCCTTTGATCTCCTCCCTTATTACCATCCAGAAACCTGCACATGTCACACCACTCCCTCCAGGTGAAACTATCATTTACTAGCATAACTGTAATCAGTACTTATGGTATATACAATGAATTGACCAAACACAGACCGGGTGAAATCTTTTTCTCCATAGATGATGCTGCCTGTTCTCCAGAGTAACCTCCAACTTCATCTGCTTTTATTTCTGATTTCAAGCATACACCATTTGCTGCCTTTGTAGTTTAATTGGTTCTATATGGCTTAAGGTAGAGAAAACTTTCAGTAATTCTTTTGAGTGCAGTTTTGGTGTTAATCTGGCTGTTAACTCTTTCAATTCCAAACCCACCAAGATACAGATATTGCTCTCATTTTTACACTGCTTTCTAAGACTAGTCTTTGTCTCCTCTGTGGATTTACAGATAAGAATTTCAGCTGATAGGAAATCCTATTATTCATCTCTTCAGAACTTTTGAACTACAACAATCATTTTTGTTTCTATTCTATTGAGCAAATATCAATATACGTAATCCATTATCCTTCATATTGCAATCTCTTTCTCCTTTTCGTACTTTTTGCATAAACCTGTACCCCATTCCTTTTATCCATTCTGTCCACTCATACTGCATCACAAATTCATCTACCAAACTTACTCTTCCACAGATGCTAAACTTCAGGAATATTTTAGACCGTAAGATATGGAAGCAGAATTAGGACATTTGACCCACCGAAAGTCTGTTCCGCCATTTCATCATGTCTGATCCATTTTTCCTCTCAGCCTCTATCTCCTGCTTTCTTCCTGTATCCCTTCATGCCTTGACCAGTCAAGAATCTATTAACCCCAGCCATAAATATTTGTAAAGACTTGGCTTCCGTGGCATCGAATTGCCTAGATTTACCACTCTCTGACTAAAGAAATTCCTCCTCAACTCCATTCTAAAAGGATGTCACTGTATTCTGAGGCTGTGTCCTCGGGTCCTAGATTCTCCCATCATAGGAAACATTCTCTCCTCATCCACTCTATCAAGACCTTTTACCATTCAATAAATTTCAATTAGGCCACCCCTCATTCCTCTAAATTCTAGTGAATATGGGCCTAGAGCCGTCAAACCCTCTTTATATAACAAGCCAATCAATCCTGGAATCACTTTTGTGAATCTCTTTTGAACCCTCTCCAGTTTCAGCAGATCCTTTCTAAGATAAGGAGGCTCAATACTGCTCACAATACTCCAAGTGAGACCTCACATGTACTTTATAAAGCCTCAACATTACATCCTTGCTTTTATATTCTTGTCCCTTGAAACGAATGTTAACATCACTTTTGCCTTCCTCACCACTGACTCAACCAGTCAGTTAACCTTAAGGGAATCCTGCACAAGGACATCAAGTCCCTTTGCTCCTGCGATTTTGAATTTTCTCCTAATTTAGAAAACAGTCAATCATGTTATTTCTTCTACCAAAGTGCATGATCTTACACTTCCCGATACTGTATTCCATCTGCCTTTCCTTTGCCCATTCTCTCAATCTGTCTAAGTCCTTCTGTAGCCTCTCTACTTCCTCAAAACTACCTGCCGCTCCACCTATCTTCATATAATCTGCAAACTTTTACCTGCCTATTTCTAAAAACCTAAGGCTTTTAGACTGAAATTTATTACAATTTTACTCCCACTCCGATTTCTCGTTTTAAATATCCGGGGAGCATGACCGCAAAGTCAATGGGTGCAAAATAATTATTGTGATTTTGTTAATTCCTTCTGCATTCAAAAACTGTCATGATCAATAGACAATCAAATTTTTACTTTGTGTATGCAGAATGCCAATTTATTTGCATATCCTTTCTAATTAAAATATTTCCATATTCATATTAATATGCACTGCCTCTGATTTGGCAGTTAATGCGCCCAACAATCTGTCTTGGATGATCTCCACTTTCCTTCTATTAAATCTTTTGAAGGTGAATGTCACTCCCTACACCCTCTGTCATGACCTCTATTTCCCAGCCACTATCTCCATTTCACACCATAGCTACTCCCTCCAGTTGACATAATTTACCTTTCATTTAGAAAAGCTTTTAGCCTGATAATCTCCTCATTACTCTAATTCTGTAAGGTTTTGCCTGAAGTTTTTTTTCTAGTTCCCTCCCTACCTTACATCCTTTGTCTCACCTGCGCTAGTTTGGCCTTTAGCCACTAAAGTTAGATTTCATTACATTGATATTACAGTCTTCCCCTTTTCGCTTTTCCTCTTATCCTGTAAGATAATTAGTGCAAACTGCCTTTTTGATCAAGCTTGGATTAGTCAAGTAAAAAACTTGGGTTAACATATTGTAATAATACATTCTTTAGAACTTAGAGGCATTATTTTTCTATATTTAAGGTACTATATAAAAACAAGTTGTCAACATTTTTGTTGTATTTATGCATTGAAAAACTACCAGATCAGTTTGAATTCCATGTGGTCATTGGTTATTCCTAACAAAGGCTGTTTCTCTCCTCATCCAGTCAAAATCCTCTTGTAGAAATAATGAAAGAAATTTTAAATTATAGCCATTCAAAACAGATAATTACATAAGCAGCAGTATTTATTTTGTGGCAGACATTCCAAAATAGTTTGTACAGATGATAGCAGTGTGCATTTATACACAGTTTTATATTATACATTAATAGAACTCAATCAAAAGCTCAGAGGACAGAATCACAGAAGTTTACAGTGCAGTGGGAAACCACTTTGCCTATCACATCTCCAAAGAGTTTTTCTTATTGAGACATTAAACAATATATGTATTTGATTATTAACAGTTTTAATGTCATATTCTCTCCTTTTATATGACACGGTTGAAACTGAAGAAATTTCCATCTGGAGACAATTCTGTCGACATCAAGCTGTACACACTTAACAAAGTAATACCAGCTAAACTGTACAATCTTGACCTATAATATATGTCAGAGGGACATCTTTGCCCCACACTTAGAAAATTTACACTTTAAAATCTGCGTTCCATGAACTGCAGTGTAAAAGAAGTCAGAACTCTCATTTCAACTAAATACAATGTTTCATCTGCATTTGTTTATTTCTAATGTATGAATTATGAATAAATACATTTAAAATGGTTAAAAATATGTAAGAATGGTCCATATAACTGAAAGCAGTTTTGGTGTACAAAAATTATTTAAGACAGAATGCTATTAATTTTGCTTTCTCTTCCACAGCTTATCAGAAATGAACATTAACCTTCAGTCAATGTGCTGTGCATTTATCAAATCATTAATTTGACTTCTCCATTTCCAAGCTTTGAGGCGAATATTTAGCTATTAAGAAAGTTTGTGTCAAATGTCTAGACATCCTTTCTAGCTGTGCATGTTGTGTTCCTAACCCACTCACCAGAATGCACTGCATCTCATAAACTGGTCTCACGAAGGAACATTGTCCCAATACTGTATGATTTTCTCTTGGTGCACGCAGGCATGCTTATCATCCTTGATGCATTTGGAGAAACGTTAGCCTCCAGAAAATAACATATTCCGTGAATTTCCTTTGGGAAGTTTTCTGGGAGGTCACTCCGCGAGCGTGGAATAAATTTAAAGTTCTCATCTCCCTTTAATATCCTATATTCCAGATAAAGAGCAGAGTTAAACAAAACAAGACAGGTTCACTATCTTCCTAATTATCATTCACTAGCCTGCAAACAATTGAAAGGCATTGATTAACTGACATTTAACACTGTGTATGATTAGAATGATAAGAGCAATTAAAATCAAGACTTAATTTGTGCAGTTCTGATCACCACATAGGAAGGATATGATTGTGTTGGAGAGAGCTCAGAGGAGATTCACCAGAATGTCACCTGGGTTGAAGCTTTATGTTTACAAGGACAGACTACATGGAGTGGAGAAGGCTAAGGGATGATTTGGTAGAGATATCCTCTGTAAGATTAGGGATGGGTTACACAGGGTAGTAAAAATATTTTTCCCATAGTGAGGATATCAGAGTCAAGAGGAGAAGGTTTAATGTGAGAAGTAGAAGGATTAGAGGGGATCTGAGGGGGAGTTTTTTTTCACACTGAGGTTGGTTGAAGTCTAGAATGCACTGCCAGAAGAGGCAGTAAACTCATAACACTTGAGAGATTTCCAGACAGGTGGATGAGTGTCCGAGGTGGTTATGCAGCTAACACAGTAAATGGGATGATAGCAAATAGATAAAATAAGTGGTGTGTTATGGTGAGACAAAGGGACTGTTTCTGTGCTGGAAGACTCTATCACTGAAAACTAAAGCAAAACAATCTACCTGCCAGGAATGTGAAATAAAAACAGAAAATACTGAATATTTACGACAGGTCAGGCAGCTTTTCTGGTGTTTGAGGAAGAGTTGATGGTTCAGCTCCCATACAGCAGAAACCAGGATCAGGAGGACAAACTGGAATAGAACTTCCATGGAAGCACTGAATGGAAGAGAGACTCAGTGATAAAAAGGACAATAGTGAAGGTGGCCACAAGACAAGTATAATAAGGTCAGTCTGCAGGCTGGATAAGTGGAATAAGCAGGACTATTGTCTTAGATTATCAAAGATAAATAAAATGGTGATGAAAGTCTGAAATAAAAAAATTGGAAACCATTGGAAATGCTAATTAGCTGATAAGTTTGATTTGAAAGACAGTAATGCATGCAGTCAGGACTCAAGTAATGGTGAGATTCACAGAAGGGTGGAAGTGGCTCAGGACAGAGTGGTCAGAGTTAGATAGGGATGAAAGATAACAGTGACAGGCTGCCAGAAGCCTGGGCTAAAGTCACAGGCTGGATGGAGGAGCTCTATTGAAAAGTCACCCTGATCTTGCAATGTAACAAAGGTCACACTGTAAGGCAGTAAACATTGTGTACTAAAGTGAGTCAAAATGGGGAAGTTGTAAGCTGGTCAGGCAGCATCAATGGAAAGAGAAGCAGTTAAGGTTTCACGTCAGAAATTATCAGAATTCACTGCTTTCCCTGAAGTGTTTGGGGCCTGTACATTGAGATGGGTGGAGATAAAGAGCAAATAGAAACATAGAAACCCTACAGCACAATACAGGCCCTTTGGCCCACAAAGCTGTGCCGAACATGTCCCTACCTTAGAAATTACCTAGGGTTACCCATAGCCCTCTGTTTTTCTAAGCTCCATGTACCGATCCAGGAGTCTCTTAAAAGACCCTGTCGTATCTACAAATGTTGTATTTTTCCCTTAGTGTATATTTTCATGGGATGAGGACATTACTAATAAAGCCAACACTCTCCCTCTAAACGGAGGCTTACTGGATGATTTCCAGTGGCAGTTACCGGTCATTCACATTATTGTTGGTCTGGGGTCCAATACAGGCCCGACTGGGAAAAGAATAGAATTTAAAAACAATGAAGGCAGTGGATGAACAGAAAGGCTAAAAAATTTGTCATTCCTTTGAGGCAGATAAAGCTATTAGGAATGTATTAAGATGGTGGCAAAAGAGAGTGCAGATGCTGTACTGAGGAGCAATGCAGAGGATGCTGAAGGAACCTAATGGTTCAGGGAAATCTTTAAAGGGAAATGAATAGTTGACAATTAGGATCAAGACCCTCCACATGGACCAAATATCTGAGGATAATAAATTCTTACCCAGATAGACCTCTATGGCGATCTAGCAGCTTTACGGTCATCATTGTTGACACTAGCCTTTTTTTCTAGGTTTATTTCATTATTTGATTTAATTTTCCCAGCTGGTGTTTTGGGATACCAATTCGTGACACTGAATAAATAGTACAGGCTTCCGTATGTCAGTCCAGTGGTTTAAATGCTTTGCTAATAAAACTGTGCAGTTGGTTGGGAACTTGGGAGCCAGGAATGTTTGTCAATGGACATGAAAGAATCCCGAGAAACAGACTCGTCAAAATGCTGAAAGTGGAGGCAAAGATTTGTTTCATGATCGCCATTAAATTCAGAGAAGCACGAGGTGGGGAGTCGGGCATGAAGGGATCTGGACTTGTGGGGGTGGCAGTGATTATAAATTCATAAAAGGGGGAATGGGATGGGACAGGGGTTGGTGGTAGTGGTGGGGAGGACATAATGAAATAGTTAAGACCATAGAGAATTGTAAACAAGGATGAGAAGTTTATAATATAAATATAATATAACATAAGATGCTAGTACAGTCAATCTCAGAGGTAGCAAAGTCATCAATGAGGGTTCCAGCAGCAGAAAAGCTGAGAGAAAAATAAAAGTTGGTGATTTATGGAGGTGGAAGTGGACGCTGTTACTGATGGAACAGATGTAAAATGAGATCATAGTACCATCAAACACGCTGGGGTTCCAGCATTTTGCTAAGCTTTTTGCACTATCCTCAAATATGTGTTGTATGGGGGAAAATGAATTTCCAGAAGGGATCATACTTGTCTTCCCTATTGTTAGCTTTGAAATCTTCTGCTTATTCGACATTGTACATCAGATAAAAACAAGGTGGGTTTCGAAGAGAAACCATTGCAGATGATTCTCTGGCAATATATAGGCATGACTCCGTGGGATAGAGGAAGATGTGGTAGTCAGCTATGCTTAAAGCTGCAACCATGTCAAAAGTAGTGAGAAGTGATATTTTACACAAGTCATCAACCCCGTTTCTTTGCTAATGAAATCAATGATTGCAGGTGGAAATAGATAGCAAAGTAGTTTGCATTTGTTCCATACACCAATGCATGACAATAAATGTACAAATGCTCCTGCATCATTGTGGTGCACAATGGGTTGAGCAACATTCTTCATTGTACTCTGAGTCTTTACTCTGTCATGAATTCATATGCAGCTCAAGGGCAGATAAAACACAGCTGATCAGAATTCAAAATATCATCATGTACCATCTACAGGATGCACTGTAGCATCCCAACAAGACTCCAAGACAGAAACTTCCAACTCACAACCTTTGACAATTAAAGGACAAGGGTAGCAAAAGAATTTGGAAGTTACCCTACAAACCACTCACCATCCTGACTCGAACATATAATTGCTATTTGTTGCTGTTGTTGGGTCAAAATCTTAGAACTCCCTCTACAGTAGCGTTATAGGTATACCCACACCTGGTGGACTGCAGCTTACTAGGGACAGGCAATGAAATGCTGGCTCAGCCCACAAAACTAGCACACAAATATTTCTAAAAATCAGATGCCAGGAATTGTTTAATGTCTGACGAGAATACACATAGATTAAGATGTGAGCTGGCCTGGGCTGGCACCAGTGGGATCAGCAGTTGGTCTGCCACCTGTCTTCAGGAGAAAGAGAGATAAGGAAAACAATGGAGCAGCATTTGGAGATGTTAATTAAGAGACGGAAGGAGAGCTGTCAAGATCGGCTCCCCCTTTGAACCCTGAACTGTTTGAAGTGATGGACAGGCGATACCCCAGCAGGGGGATAAAAAGGGACAGGTTCGCTAAGGCAAGACACACACGACACCACGAGGTAACGAGACCCTGGAAGCGGTGCGCCTCCCATAAGTCGGTGGGAAGTTTTGGAGGGCTGGTCGCGGGACCAAGCCATAGACGCACAGGGTGGAAAGGCACGATCGGCGGGAACCTGGTGTGTGTCTGCCCTTGCCTGGGTGCCAGGTTCACCGCAGAGAAACGATCGTATCTGGAAACGGAGGGGTCACGGTCGGTAACCTCAGAAGACATCACAAAGGGCTCGCCCGAAAGCTGACTGCGAAGAATATCGAAGGTCTGTGTGGAAGCCGTTTGAATATTCATTTGTTTTTGCTCTCTCTCTCCTCCCCCCCCCCCCCCCACTGTCCATCTGCCACGGCAGTGATTACGGTGAACTGAACTGAACTCAATTGAACTGAACTTTGCGTCACTTTGAAACTGGTCATTTACCCCTGGACGACGATAGAGCTTGATTGATCCTGTTATCCTAATTCTGTGTACATGTGTGTTTATCATTGCTGAACTGTTGCATTTATTATCCTTTTGATTAGAGTACTGTGTTGCTTGTTTCTTTAATAAAACTTTCTTAGTTCTAGTAATCCAGACTCCAACTGAGTGATCCATTTCTGCTGGTTTGGCAACCCAGTTACGGGGTACGTAACAAATGTTTAACCTACAGTGCATCAGATCTCCACTAATTCACTGCACTTAACAGTTTGCATTGAGTTGAACCTCAGGAACAGATAAATATCCCATTATTTTATGAGGGTTCAGTGCGAAGCTTCAAGTATGAAATTAAATTATAAGTTCTCTGTCTGTTTAAAATATAACCTAGGACACTGTGACCTATTGTGCACAATAAACAGCAATATTTATCCTCCCTGTCAGGGGAAGTAAAAGTACAATTCTGCTTGATGCACAAAAGATACAAGGGGGCCAGAAAGTCAGGCAGGGAAGCTAACGCACTAGATCATCACAGGAGTTACATAACTTGGTGGGTATCATGGCCCACCTGAAAAACAAGGAACTGATATTTGTACTACTTGGCCAGAAAGTTAGAGAAAAATTAGACACCCCAATTAAGACATGTTCTTAAAAGTATGGAGGGTGTTATGGGTCTCCTAACTTTCATTTTTCCTTCATGTTTCATCCACATAGTTATTGCAAATTTTGGTGAATTTTGGCATAATTAATTGAGATATTTTTGTTGTTGTTAGTTTTTTTTTGCATTGTTACAATGTTTTGACAATTGCTTTGTATTAAGCATGACAATCATTCAATTGAAATAAAATTAGTAAAAATCATCTGTATAATTGGTAGAACAAGATTATTTTTATGTAAGGAATTTTAGGCAGTCTGCTCCAAGGAAGTGAAAAGAGTGTAAAGCTATTGCAAATTTGGTTCAATTTTCCTTTTTTGCATCCAGTCACAAGCAGAAAAAATTGTTTTGAAGTGTAAACACAAAATAATCTGCAGATGCTGGGGTCAAAGCAACACTCACAACACGCTGGAGGAACTCAGCAGGTCGGGCAGCATCCGTGGAAACGATCAGTCGACGTTTCGGGCCAGAACCCTTCATCAGGACTGTAGGGGGAAGGGGCAGAGGCTCTACCCCTTCCCCCTACAGTCCTGATGAAGGGTTATGGCCCAAAATGGCGACTGATCGTTTCCACGGATGCTGCCCGACCTGCTGAGTTCCTCCAGCGTGTTGTGAGTGTTGTTTTGAGGTGTGACTATCAGGAAGAATATAGGCATAATTCCAATACGGTTAGCCAACAGGCCCTGTCTGGGATGTGTACATCATCTGCAAAGTCAGTATTCGTTGCCTATCCCTAGTTAGCTTTCAGAAGAGGGCAATGCTTTGAAATATTGCAGTTCATTTCAAGAGAAATGATTGCACGTTCCACAATGTTGTTACATTAGGATCTGCACAATTTTCACTGAACGATAATGAAAGCATGCAATATACATCCAAGTTAGGATGATGTAAGGCTTAGAGAGGTACTTGTAGATGATAATGTTCCTATATACCTAACAAAGTCTTACAAGTAGTAGGTTTGTAAGGTGCCACCAAACTTGTAGCCATTGGTGATCTATTTTGGAATAGCTATTGGATAATTAGTAAAGCATACAAAGTACAATTGAGGATTTACGCAAGAGTAAAGCTTAAGTCTGCAAATTAACTGACATCCAATTATTAAATGTTTTTTTGATTTTGTTTAGGTCAATGTTTGTATCAAATAAAAAAATACACGTGGTATTGAAATGAAAAGCTATAAATGTGGATGCCTTTTGATGTATTTAAAATAAGTCTTTCAACTTTCCTACATGCTCTATTTTGGCACTACAACAAAGCATTTTCATACTCCTGAGTGGCAGTCAAGTCTCTGATCTGACCTGCTCTAGGACTGACTACACATGTTGCTCATTATATTATATTCCAAAGTGTCTATCTCATGTCCCAAAATGAACATGGCATGATCTAATTTTTAGTTCATTAATTAACAAAGGACAAAAGGAATGTCAAACTAATAGCAATGATTAAAATAACCAAAGCTTGGCTGAGGTACAGATTGATTTGCTGAAAATTGATTTTCAAATGTCAAAGTAATTAGATGCTCTGCCTTTTCCCCATTCTCAAAGAGGTGGATGTTAGCAGGAAGCAATTAGTTCTGTAAGGCTTCATCAGACTTGTTGTTAGAAGTGTGTTATAAAATATTCAAAATGGATTAACGAAAATACTTACTTGATTTTTACGGTTTTCTGTTATGGGTTACTGGAGGCTGATTTCATTAATGAAGTGGATTGAAATCTGCATCAGGTTGCCTACAGTAAGACTTTCTATTAGACATGCAGTTAAGTGGAAAATCCAATTAGAATTCAAAGCACAATGAGTTGTATTTCTACCAGATCTTATCATAGAACCCGGCATTTGTTAGCATTCAGTGCAGATCAGTTTGACTTGCTCAGTGTTTTAACAGAGTGCATAGTGACAAGGGAGTTGCCATATGTTGAGCTTACATTGAGGATTAAAATAACTTGTAAAAGAGTGGGCAAGCTTTTTAAGTATGCCAACATTCCTTATGATCAAATGTCATTTGCTGGAAATTTAAACCACATAATTGAACTCTTAACAAAAGGTCTGTAAGTCTTTCAAAGTTGATCATGAGAGAGACAAAAATGTTCTTTGTAAATATTCTGATTCAAGTTTCTTCAGAGGTCCCTAGTGGAATCTTTGTCTAACAGACTAGAACATTAATGAAATCCAAGAGAAACATGGTGTTGGGGTAATGCTTAGCTAAATTTGCCAGGAATCAAACAAGTTACCACAGAAAACGAGGAAAAACGTGTGGGGTGAGGTGACTGCTCCACTCCCTAGTCTCACACTTGACTTCACCAACCACTGTTGCCTCTGCTACTTGGCAATCCACCGATCAAAACATTACTAACTTACTGATGTACCTTAGGAAGCTTACAGGAAGTCTTGCAATAGCGAAGCTGAGAAGAAGAACTGAAGTAACAAAGAAATACAGAGGAGACTCCAGACGCTGGAATTTGGAGCAACACAAAAGGCAGTGGAGAAACTCAGCAGGTCAGGCAGTATCTATGGAGGGGAATTCATTTCCTCGCTGGTATACTTATGGATTATTGACTATGCCTGCAAGAAAATGTATCTTGGGGTTGTATGTGGTGATATATATGTACTTTGATAATAAATTTACTTGGAACTTTGAACTTTGAAATAGACAGTTGATATTTTGGGTCAGGATCCACCATCAGGACTGGAAGACAAGGAGATAGCCTTTATTAAATGATGGAGGAAAGGGGTGGAGTGAGGTCTAGCAGGCAATCGGTGGATCCAGTAAACGGGGAGGGGTGGTGATAGGTAAATGAGGATGGGAATGATGACGGAAACTGGGAGGTGATAGGTGGAAGTGACAAAGGGCCGAAGATGATGGAATCTGAAAGGAGAGGTTGGTGCAGTATGGAATAAAGGGGCAGAGTGGGGAAGGGAAGTGGTGGGAAAAGAGTGCAGATGATGGGCAGAGGGAAAGGGAAATGGAGATAAGTAGAGGGAGAGGGGAAACATTGGTCAATTAGATCAGGAGGAGAGAGAAGGAGAAGAATGGGGAAAAGGGACAGAGGGAAGTGATTACCAGAGGTTTGAGAGTTCGATGCCACCAGGTTGGACACTGGCCAGGCAGGGTAGATAGAGCATGAGTGCTTGATGAAGTGGTTCTCCAGTTTATGTGAGGTCACGATGATATAGACAAGACTGCACAGGAGCACTGGATTGACATGTGAAGGACTGCTTCACCTGGATGGAATGTTTGTTGTGTCAGCCAGGATCTCCCAGTGGCTAGCCATTTAAATTCCATCCCACATTCCCACATTGATACGCCTCTTCCACTGCAATATCACAGCCAAATGAAAAATAAAGGAAATCATACTCCAACTGGGCAATTTCCAACCGAGTGGCATGAAAATCGAATTCTCAAACTTCTGGTAACTGCTCCTACTCTGTCCTTTTTTGCAGTTTTTCCATTTCCTTCTCCTTTTCCCTTTCCTCCTGATCAAATTGATGCCCATCACCCTATGTCTTTCTCCCCTTCCACTGCCCTCTCCATCTGCCCTTCGCGCACATATTTCTCTCACTGGTTCCCCTCCTCACCTCCTCCTCTTTGTCCATGCTCCATCGTCCCTTCCTGTCACATTCATCACCTTCAGCCATTTGTCACCTCTACCTCTCACCTCCCAGCTTCTGATATCATTCCCACCCTTATTTGCCTATGCCCCCTCCTCACCTGGATCCACGCATCAGCTGCCAGTCCTTGTTCCACTTTTCTGCCCCTATCTTTTACACCAGCTCTCTCCTGCTACCTTCCAGTACAGTTGAAGGATTTTGACCCAAAACATCAACTGTCTACTTCGCGCCATGGATATTGCCTGACCAGCTGAGTTCCTCCAGCACCTCTTGTGTTGCTGAAGTAAAAAAGAATTTGCCCTTACAACAAAGAAGAAAATGTATTCTAGTGCAGGGACCCCTCAGTTAACGGTAAGGCTCTATGGCATAAAAAAGCTGGAAACCCCTAATCTAGAGCTTACAAAAAGGGAGAAAATTGAAAATGAAATTTTCAAGATTAATTTTGAATGACAAGAGATCAAGTAAATGACAAGAAGCAAGTAAAGTCATTTTGTTCTTACTATCAGCTGGCAATGATTAATTATTACTTACTACTGTACACTTCCAGATTGAATTTCAAGTCCCGGGATCTAAAAATCTCATTAAAGAGCCCGCTGTTGACTATGCTCCCTGTGTGATTGAGCCAAGATGCACATTGTACTTACTGGTAGGTTGTGGGACTGATATTAATGCGTCGTGGTTGACTTCCTGATTCAAACTTGCTGGCCAGAGTGACGTTGTTTCCAAACAAGCAATAACGAGGCATTTTTACACCAACGACTCCTGCCAGTACAGAGCCAGAATGGATCCCAATCCGTAACTGTAATAACAATATACTTTTTAAAATGCTTGCATGGGAGACAACTTGTATCACCACTAGGCACAACACAACAGAGCAGGATTCTAACAGAAATTAACTAACTACAAGCGCACAAGATAACAAACAGAAATATATTTGCTTTCTAACCTCTGTACTTTGGGAAGCAAGGAATAATCTCTGGTGTTTATTTTCAACAACCTGATATTATGCCATTAGAAGGATAAATAATCCAAACATAGTTCCATTTTATGGTTGACTTAGCTTTATTTCTTAATTTCCCCATAGCCAAATGGGAACCAGTTATTTGAAGTGTGGTCTAGTTGAAACAACTGAAATATACCTGCATTTATGGTTCCTGGGCACTAACTAGTTCCTGTGACCAGAACTGGAAGTGCAGAAATCCAGCTGCAGCCAGCAGCGCATTAATGGGCATGCACTGTGTTACCTTCTGGAGGTTGTCCTGAAAAAGCAACCAGGAGTATTCCAGTCACAAAGAACTCATGTTAACATCATGAGAGGAAGACCAGGCTAGGTCCAAAGTTAGGTATCTTATACTTCTTTCCAGTACATTAAATTTTTCACTTGGTCTTTCCAGAGGGAATCACAACCCCCCAACAATACAGATGGGATCACGAAGCCAGGTCTATATGCATTCTTTCTCTGCATTCCACTCAGTGAAAGAATAGTCATCCAGTGCCAACGGAATTGATGTTGTCTCACTGTGTATTCTGCAGTGTGTGCTACTGTAATTTTAAAAAGCATTTGCTCTGACAATCATAAATATTGCCTTAGAATATCCACCAACATTACAAAGAGAGAATTAGTGATGGGAAGGTTCTGTTGAGTGATTAGTATTCATCATCTGAACCCCAAACTTCCTTGTTAGATTTTGATTTGGTCAGCAGTTATTTGGTAATTCCAGATTTTCCACCTGTCTACCTGGTCAGGAAGATCCAGGCGTAAAGTCATCATTAGCTCATACAGGTAGTTTGGAATACCTAAAATGGTGATCTTGGTGACATATCAGACATTTCTTGACAGCTAGAAGGAAAAGCCAAGTTAAAAGGATATTGTAGCTTTCTCAACAGTCGGTATGTCTGAATAAGGGGCCCTGTGACCAGCCGAGGCTGGGTTTTGTAAAAAAAAAAGCTCATCATGTTCCAGAGGCAACTCAAACATGTGCCTGAGGTGGAGACTATGGGTTCTTTTACATCACCAGTAGTGACACTTAGGTAAGCCTGGAGAGGAGAGAATAGAATAGGGGAATGCAATCATGAGCTGGCCAAATCTGAGGAGGTATTGCCAATGAACTGTTCTGCTTTTCCACTGTAATTTCTGTATTTCTTGTGTTCCCTAATGTATAATAATCTGCTGCATCTTTGTCACAAACCTTTCAAGCAGAAAGAAATTCACCCTCAGCACTACATAATGGCAGCTACGCTCTGACATAAACATGACCTTCTGGGGGTGAAACTAGCCTCAAGGCTGCAGTGTGAAAATGCCAATCTAATTGAATGATTTTTCTAAATGAAATGATTTCAAACTGCTGAGTTTATCGCATGTGAATCTCTTAACAACCCTGGCACCATTTTGTGCTAGAAATAAATATTCCAATGACAAAAATTGTCAGTCATTCACATTTTGTTTTAGTCAAATCAATGCTCATTACTCCAGAATGCGGCAACAGCAACAAAAAACTAAATAGAAACACAGCTAGTATTAACATATAGGCACATGCAAGATGACATACAATCCAATTTAAGATAGTGCCCTTGGTAAAATGGATTATAATTGAAAAGTAAGGTCACGTTTGCTGCAATGTGTCACAACATGAAAAACACCCACAACATGAAATGATGATGAGCTAATTTCTCCACTGAAAGTCCAGTGAAAGGCAGACAATTTTAGTCAATCAAAGCTACCTTTATGTAGATCACTTAAGCTGGAAACCAGTAGTAACTCAGCACTGATAAGATTGCTCCCAGAAAAGATACTGTATCTAGGAAGCAGGCCTGTGCAAGTGCCAAGAATCTACGAACCCGTAACCTAGCTACTGAACATGAATTTAACTGCATTAACACTGAATATGTCAGGATCTCGTACTTTAATTGATAGGCTGTGAAGAAAACATGGGCTCTCATAATTAAGCATTTTTATCAGAAGAGCCTAGAAGCACTGAGTATCGTTGACGCAGCATCTAATTGGACCTGTGCATTGTGAACAACTCAGATAAATAACAATTGTAGAGATGATTTGCCACTACTGTTTTTGGGAACATACATCAATGTATAAAACAGGCTTGTATTTTAAATTTTAAAACATCGTCTTTATTAACAGAGAATGTCAAATATGCAAAGGTGGTACTTGGACTGTCATCTTTTGAGCTCTGGATGTAGAAGTGTTTGAGTAGTAGAAGTGGTATATTCCAAATCTCAGAAATCATTCTCAGTGTCTATCTACTTGTAATGCAAAATGCACAGTGTCCATTTTCAATTATAAATGGATAAACAATGTGCCAGTAGGGTGGGAAGGAAGTATGCCCCTCACTATATCAGGTTTCTGTTAAGGGAGATCAGCTATGTCCCTGGAGTTCAATTTGGATGATGAACATCAATTTTGTTTCAGAAGAAACAAAATTACAATTTTGGATTTATAGATGACTCCCATACTCTACTGCCTGACTTGTATCACTTCAACTTTTCAATGAGAACTGGCAGACAAACCTCCGGGCACTATGAGACATTGTTATAACCAGAACCAATTCTGTTCCTATATCCTGTGGTCTAAGTTTCAAAGCTGCTTTAATAAAGCTGTGTATCTGGTATGTATGTTGAAGGATGTTTACTTGTAACAAATAAACCCCGTCCTCTTCTATAACTTCAGAACCTCCCAATATAATATTTAACATCAATCAAAAATTAACTCAAGAAAAATTTTCATTCAAGAATGGAAGTGTTCAAATTTTATTATTGAGTCTAAGACATTTCATGTACCAATGGGCCAAATGCTTAGAAGTCCTTGGTAGATTCAGATTTAAAAGGGTGGAAATTTGAATGGATCATAGTCCAGAGTGCTTCAGCTGTCCGACATACCCCAGCCCAATACACAAACCTCCTGAACACAGATTATAAATAGCTAGCCAGTAAGATTTCAACTGGTTTATGCTATTGTTACCAACAAATTTCCATCCAAAATTCCTTCACTGCCAAAGACATGTTATCTACACAAACCTCTTTCTCATAGGAAATGTTTAGACTCCATAACGCTGTTCTCTGAAAACACTGGAGCAGCACTGTTACCTTGGCAACATCTCTAAGATTAGCCAGAAAAGCTTAAGCAGAAGCTTTCTAGTTCCGATCTATTCTCTGTGCATGCAAGTATATTTTTTCTGCTAGAAGGAACAGAACAGCATTCTTGAAAATGAAATGTACCATAGATAATGTTTAAGGAAGATTAGAATATTTTATTTATCTGTACAGTGCTGCTTTATAGATTCATAGAGTAATACAGTAGGGATTCAGGCCTTTCAGCCCATCTCATGCATGCCAACATTGGTGGTCACCAAGCTAGTCCCATTTGCTCATATTCCTCTAAATCTTTCCTGTTAGTGTGTATCCAACTGTCTTTTAAATGTTATTATAACTGCCGTAATCACTTTCTCTGGCATCCCATTCCATATACTTACCACTGTCTGCATGAAGAAGTTACCCTTCAGGCCCTTTTTAAATCTTTCACCTCTCATGGAACCATAGAACACTACAGCACAGAAAACAGGCCATTCGGCCCTTCTAGTCTGTGCCAAAACATTATTCCCCCAGTCCCATTGACCTGCATCCAGTCCATAACCCTCCAGACCTCTCCCATCCATGTACCTATCCAATTTATTCTTAAAACTTAAGAGTGAGCCCGCATTTACCACGTCAGATGGCAGCTCATTCCACACTCCCACCACTCTCTGAGTTTAGAAGTTCCCCCTAGACTATTCCCCTTTCACCCTAAAGCCATGTCCTCTCATATTTATCTCTCCTAATCTAAGTGGAAAGAGTATATTCACATTTACTCTGTCTATACCCCTCATAATTTTGCAAACATCTATCAAATCCCCCCTCATGCTTCTGTGCTCCAAGGAATAAAGTCCTAAATTGTTCAATCTTTCCCTGTAACTAAACTGCTGAAGACCCGGCAGCATCCTAGTAAATCTTCTCTGCGCTCTTTCAATCTTACTGATATCCTTCCTATAGTTAGGTGACCAGAACTATACACAATACTCCAAATTTGGCCTCGCCAATGCCTTATACAACCTCCCCATAACATCTCATCTTCAACCTTTGCCCTCTAATTTTTGTTCCACTTCTCTGGGACGAAGAACTATGTGCATTGATACTATTTATGCCCCTCATGGTTAACCCTCAATCTCCTGTACTCCAAGAAATAAAATCCTAACTCTCCCAATCTTTCCCTGTAACTCAGGCCCTTGAGCTGTGCAACATCCCCATAAACCTTCTTTGCACTCTTTCCAGCTTAATGACATCTTTCCTATAAAATGAGGGACCAGAACTGTGGACGTTACCCCATGTGCTGTCTCACCAACACCACGTACAAGTGCAACTTACAGCCCCAAATCCCAGATTCAATGCCTGACTGAAAAAAGTCAGCAAGCCGTCTTGACCACCACCTACTGGTATTGCCACTTTCAGTAAACCATTTACTTTTTGTCCTCGTTTTCTCTGTTCCTCAACCCTCACCAAGACCCAACCATGCACTGTATAAGTTCTATCCTGGTCTAGCATACCAAAATGCAACATTTCCCACTTACCTAAATTGAAAGCATTTTACAATCCTCAGCCCACATACCCAGCTGATCAACATGACCCTGTAATTTTCTTCACTGTCAATGATACAAACTATTTTAGTAAAGTAAAGGCATCCGTTAGTCTTGCGAGACCATGGATCTGCACCTGGAAAGTCTTCACTCTCCAGGGTGCAGGCCTGGGCAAGGTTATATGCAAGACCAGCGGTTGCCCATGCTGCAAGTCTCCCCTCTCCACGACACCAATGTTGTCCAAGGGAAGGGCACTAGGACCCATACAGCTTGGCACCAGTGTCGTCACAGAGCAATGTGTGATTAACTGCCTTTGCTCAAGGACACAACACACGTTGCCTCGGCTTGGTCTCGAACTCACGACCTTCAGATCGCTAGTTCAATGCCTTAACCACTTGGCCACGTGCCCAAATTCCTCAAATTTACTAATTATACCTTATACATGTATGTCCAAATTGTTCACATAAATAATGGACAACAAAGCTCCCAGCACTAGCTGGTGGTGCATGACTACTGAAAAGCTTTCAGTCTGAGAAACTTCAGCCGTCCCTCCCCTACCATCATTAAAGTTTGTAACCAGACTTCGAAGAGTGAATAGGCACTCACAATGACATGAGTGTAGTATAAAGCTGCTTGTGAACTGGTTACCTTATCAGTAGCATTCTGTGCATGTCCTGTCTTTAAATTCTCTCACAAAGAAACATCCTTTCCACATCCAACTTGTCAAAGAGCCTTCAGATCTCACATATTTCAATCAAGTCCCCTTTTGTCAATGTGCACACAAACCCACCCATTCTAGGTGTAGCTTTCTCTGAAGTACTTCCATCATAGATAAGAAGACCTATATTAAAGATTGAAGATTAACTAAAGCTTAACTTTATTTATCACATGTACATTGAAAATCTAAATATACAGTGAAATTCATCATCTCTGTCAATGATCAACACAGTTGGAAATATGCTGCGGACAGCCCACAGGGGTCATCATGTTTCTGACGTTAACCTTACATACCCACAATGTATAAACCCTAACTTATACGCCATTGTAACGTGGAAAGAAACCTGTGCATGCAGAGGAAACCCATCTGGTCATGAGGAGAACATACAAACTCATTAAAGACAACGGCAGGAATTGAACCCCAGTCTTACAGCTAACACTGTAAAGCATTATGCCGACCCACTACACTACCATGTTGTATCGTATACAGAGTACTGCACACATGATCTCACCAATGCCCAGGTAAATAGTTCTGTAACCTCACTACTTTTATATTGTTTCCCCAACAATAGATGTTAATATCCTCGCAAACACGAGGAAATCTGCAGATGCTGGAATTTCAAGCAACACACATAAAAGTTGCTGGTGAATGCAGCAGGCCAGGCAGCATCTCTAGGAAGAGGTACAGTCGACGTTTCGGGCCAAGACCTGAGGGTCTCGACCCGAAACGTCGGCTGTACCTCTTCCTAGAGATGCTGCATGGCCTGCTACATTCACCAGCAACTTTTATGATAATATTCTGTTGGCTTTCCTATTATTTATTGTACTAGACTTTCACAAATCAAGCAGTAGAAGGCAACCATTTCACAAGCAGCTTGAGATTACATTGTGACAGCCTGTTTGCTCTTTGAATCCTAGTTACAACCTTTAAAGCTAAGCAGAAACGGTGAGGATGTTTACCATCTCCCACTCTGGATTCAAGATCATGACACATTTCACTTGTCAAACCAGTTTTCGCTTTTCATAAAACATTGAACACTACAGCACAGTGCAACCCCTTTGGCCCATAATGTTGTGCCAACTTTTTAACCTTCTCTAAAATCAATCTAACTTTTCCCTCCTACATAGCTTTCCATTTTGCTATCATCTATGTGCCTACTGAAGAATTTCTTAAAGGCCCCGAATATCTTTGTCTCTGCCACCACCCATAAGACCATAAGACATAGGAGCAGAATAGGCCATCTGGCCCATCGAGTCTGCTCCGCCATTCAATCATGGCTGATCCTTTTTCTCAATCTCCTCCTCAACCCCATTTCCCGGCCTTCTCCCCATAGCCTTTGATGCCATGTCCAATCAAGAACCTATCAATCTCTGCCTTCAATACACCCAACAACCTGGCCTCCACAGCTGCATGTAGCAACAAATTCCACAAATTCACCACCCTTTGGCTAAAGAAATTTCTCCACAACTCTGTTTTGAAAGAGCACCCCCCTATCCTGAAGCTATGCACTCTTGTCCTAGACTCTCCCACCCTGGAAAACATCTACTCTGTCCAACAACATTCGAAAGGTTTCAACGAGATCCCCCCCTCATCCTTCTGAATTCCAGTGAACACAGACCCAGAGCCATCAAATGTTCCTCGTATGATAACCCTTTTATTCCAGGAATCATCCTTGTGAACCTCCTCTGGACCCTCTCCAATGTCAGCACATCTTTTCTAAGATGAGCAGCACAAAACTGTTCACAATACTCAAGGTGAGGCCTCACCAGTGCCTTATAAAGCCTCAGCATCACATCCTTGCTCTTATATTCTAGACCTCTTGAAATGAATGTTAACATGGCATTTGTCTTCCTCACTACGATTCAACCTGCAAGTTAACCTTCAAGGTGTTCTGCACAAGGACTCCCAAGTCCCTCTGCATCTCAGATTCCCTGGATTTTCTCTGCATTTAGAAAATAGTCTGCACACTTGTTTCTACTACCAAAGTGCATGGCAATGCATTTTCCAACATTGTATTTCATTTGCCACTTTCATGCCCATTCTCGTAATCTGTCTAAGTCCTTCTGCATCCTACCTGTTTCCTCAACACTATCTGCCCTTCTACCAAACTTCATATCATCTGCAAACTTGTTGACAAAGCCATCTATTCCATCATCTAAATCATTGATATACAGCATTAAAAAGAAGTGGTCCCAACACCGACCCCTGCGGAACACCACTCGTCACTGGCAGCCAACCAGAAAAGGATCCTTTTATTCCCACTCACTGCCTCCTACCAATCAGCCGATGCTCTTACCATGTTAGTAACTTTCCTGTAATACCATGGGCTCTTAACTTGGTAAGCAGCCTCATGTGTGGCACCCTGTCAAAGGCAGGGCTTTCCATGTACTCACTGTTCTGTACGTAAAAAATGGTTCTGACATTCTGCCTATACTTTTCTCCAATCATCTTAAAACGATGCCCCCTAATAATTAATATAAATGAAACTATCAAATCATCTCCCCATTGTTTCATTTCTCCTGCATCTTTTTGCTGGTTAACAACAATAATTTCTGAGAGTTTTCCTTTCTTTGGAATTGATGGCTTGTAGGAAGAGACTGCAGAACTCCGAGATCCTCAGCAATCCCTGTCAATTTAAATAATGTTTCCCTTTTCCCCCACCAAAATGGACCATTTCACTTTTACCCATACTATAGACCAATTGCTAAACCTTAACCCAACTCTATCCATTTATACTCTCCTTCAAAATTTATTTTCCTAAGCACCTTTGCATCATGAGCACCTGCTTCATACATATTGGGGATACTGGGCTGATGGTTGGAAATGTAGAGGAGGGAATCAGAGCTGCTTGTAATCCCTCTATTTTTTAAATGCTTTTAGGGAAGCATAGTGCTGGAGAGTACAGCTGCTGCCACACGGTACCGAAGACCCAGGTTCAAATAATGCCCTGCATGGATTTTCTCCAGAAGCTCCAATTTAATCCCAAAGTTGTACAGGTTGGTAGATTAATTGGCCGGTGTAAAACTAAGCTTAGTGCATATGTGAGCAGTGAAATTCAAGGGGAGTTGAAGGGAATGTGTAGAGTATAATAAATAGAATGAATGTAGGGTTAATGTAAATGGGTGTTTGATGGTTGCCGTGGATTCAGTAGGCAGAAAGGCTTGTTTCCAGGTTGAATATTTTCATAACTCTATTTTAAATTGCAACTTCAGTTTTTTTTTGGAAATATAAATTATTGTCATCAAACGTTATGATGCCAATGACGTTTGGATGTGAATGTAGATAAAGGTGACATAATTAGTCTAATTCACTGCAGAGTCTAGTCAGCAAAAATATTCTATCACACACCTGCTAAATGCTATCTTTCATTTAATCAGTTCATTGCAGGGTTATTAAAATTAATGGACTTGTCACATTTGTTTGGATAGAAATACAAAGCAGATAATTGTATATTCAGTGCAGTCAGCTGCTTCATTCCTAAACTGGTAAACACATTTACTGGACCGTAATTACCAGTTCAGTAAGGCGGAATTGTAAATGCTGTCTTCCTCTTCCCTAATGAGGCAATATTCATTATATGCTACTACAGCTAGAAATTATCTCATTATTTAGAGACTCAGCAAACACACTATTTTCTTTATTTCTAAAAGGTACTTCAGGAAGATATAAATAAATATTACAAACTCATGTAATCACTATTATTTACTTTAATATTTTTATATTTTAGTGTAATTTTCACCCATTTGTCATTTCTATTTTCATATCACAATGTTTCAGATTCAAAATCAGTCTCATCACCTAAAGGTTCCCTTTAACACAAGAAAACTTCAGTGTGTAGCACTAACAGGTCAAGTGCTTCCTCTTCTGCAGTACAGTATTGCTACATACTGTCATCAGAAATTAAATTTTAGGTAATTTAGGGTTGATTAATTTTGAATTCATGATTTGATTTTATCTGAAAACTCTGGCTGTTTGGCTAACTCCTCGATGGGCTTTTGGTTGCTCATGATGGAGGTGAAATTCATTTCTGTTTTGCTTTACTACTTCAATATTCTATTGGATTTTCGTCACCTTATTCCCAGAGGTCAGGTTTCTGCACAAGGTAAGAAGGAGAGGAAGAGAGGCAACCTAGCCTCCACAACTAGCTTGTCATTTAACTCTAAGGGTAATGCATGGGGCCTCCCCAGAAATGGTAAAACTGAACTCCTGGACATCCTGCTACAACTTCCTAGAAATGAGTGCGCATTTTAATGTACTCCCTCCAAATAAATTCCCCTTCTACTAAAAGCAAGAGTAGATGAAGTAAAGGTTGAGATCCACTGATTCCTTGGAGTTTGTTTATTGTTTGGCTGTACATTGACTCATCTAGTCATGATGCCTGCTGTTCAATTTGACATTTAGTTTATGTAGAATATAGAACTGTACACCACAGGAATTGGCCCGTCAGCCCACTATCTCTGCACTACCATTGATACCAGTCTAACCAGTTCCATCTGCCTGCACATGGTCTGTGCTCCTCTATCCCTTGTGTGTTCAAATATCTGTCTAAATACCTCTTAACCATTGCTAATGTATCTGCTTCTCACACTTTCCCAAGGTGACAAAACCAGAAGACTCTGATACAGAAGAAATGGAATAGATGGATCTACCTGTAAAATCTGAGTATTTATTTTAGCCCAAATATGAGTGCCTATAAAATCAAAATCACCCTGTTTCTTCTGGCACTATTTTGCATTTCATTTAAACAGAAACAATGACTTTTATTTATATGTCACATTTTTAATCTGGCAGAAACATTCCAAAGCACCTCAGAGACTGTGGTTGAGTCATGGAAGGCAATAACTGATAAGCGTTGTGTCCAACATGTTCTGGAAAAATTTTGGAATATTTGCTGACAGTAAAGGAGGCAGAAACTTCTTGTGGGACTACATTCACTTCAGATGCCAGATCTGGGAATGTGGGAAAGAAAGAATGGACCGGCAACCATCAACCAAGGAAGAGGACTCAGCAGGCAAAATCAGATCTGGAAGTGAGGTTTCCAAACAAGATTGGGACCAGTGATGGGAGGTCCGTATGTATCTTGGGCTAGGGGTACAGATGCTGCCTCTGCTCCTGTGGTACCATTGCAACGCAGCCTCCAATCAATTCCACCATCACCCACCCACTCTGCAAATACCCAACTACACTTCGCACTGTTTTAAGTTTCACATTAACTCCTATGGCTTGCATAAATAGTCAGCTGTTAAACTGTGGCTGACAGATCTTCAAGCATCCTGCAGGACAGTCAGCACCTTCCTTCAAACTTGAGAGGAAAGTGGCATATACAAATGCTACCAGTGGGGAGAAGAGCAACTCCAAAAACTCAAATCCTATAAAGCAAAAGAGCTACTAACTGAGGCACCATTATCCAGCCCAAGTCCAGTGATGCTGCAGAGGCTATTAGGTCAAGTGGTTTTCTCATGTTTAATTCATCCTCTCACTTTCTCTTGCCACTATAACCCCCTAACTACTCTGGTTTACAAGCTACATAAACAAGGCACTTCCTCCTTTCCTTTCTCTCAATACCACAAACCTACTCCTGGTTCTTTTTTCTTTCAAAGACCCCAAACGCCTATTTAGCCAAACAGCGATGGGCCATAAGAAAACAAGAGCATAGGAAATAAGGAGCAGGAGTTGGTTGGGAGGACCCTAGAGGCTGCTCCAACATTCAGTTTTACACTGCTGCTTAACCTTTGCAAACATTAACTTCCTTATAGTCAATATTCTGACAACTTCAATGTATTTAATGGTTCAGTCCTCAGAACACTTTGAGGAAAATAATTCCTAAAATGAATGGTCCTCTTTACAAAAGAAATTGTTCTTCATCTCTGTTATAAATGGGTGACTCTTTATTCTAGTACTATGTCCCCTAATAATAGATTCCTCCACAAAGAATCCTCTCAGCATTTACCGCATCAAGCTCTGTCAGTGCTTAGATGGCTCATTGAGGTCACATCTTGTTCATCCAAGGTCCAAATATCATTAGCCCAAGTTGTTCAAACTTTCCCCTTGAAAGGATGCTTTCATTCCAGGAATCAGCCAAGTGAACATTCCCAGAAGTGCTCTGGTGCGAGTTACATCTGTCCTTAGAAAAGGAGACCAAAACTGTACATAGTTGTGACAATACTTTCCTGCCTTTATATTCCATCCTTTTGTATCAGGACAAACTAGTGTTCTCCTCTACATTAGAAAACATAGAAACATAGAAAATAGGTGCAGGAGTAGGCCATTCGGCCCTTCGAGCCTGCACCGCCATTTATTATGATCATGGCTGATCATCCAACTCAGAACCCCGCCCCAGCCTTCCCTCCATACCCCCTGACCCCCGTAGCCACAAGGGCCATATCTAACTCCCTCTTAAATATAGCCAATGAACTGGCCTCAACTGTTTCCTGTGGCAGAGAATTCCACAGATTCACCACTCTCTGTGTGAAGAAGTTTTTCCTAATCTCGGTCCTAAAAGGCTTCCCCTCTATCCTCAAACTGTGGCCCCTCGTTCTGGACTTCCCCAACATCGGGAACAATCTTCCTGCATCTAGCCTGTCCAATCCCTTTAGGATCTTATACGTTTCAATCAGATCCCCCCTCAATCTTCTAAATTCCAATGAGTACAACGAGTAAAAGGCATTGTTCTGCCTTTTTGGTGTAATATATACTCAGAAACATCTGGATGTGCAGAATTAGATTCAAAGATTCAAAGATTCAAAAAACTTTATTGTCATTGTAACCGTACATCAGCTCTGCAGGGCAGAATGAGACAGCGTTTCTCAGGGGCAGTGCAATCATAACATAACAAACGCGACACTAAATAATAAACATAATAAATAGTAAAACACAACAGCCACATGTCAGTTAAAATCAAGTTATAAGTGTCCAGTGCAAGTTAAAAGTGTCCAAAGCAGAGTCAGGTAGAGCAGCTATTTAGCAGTCTGACTGCCTATGGGAGGAAGCTGTTTAGCAGCCTTGCGGTTTTAGTTTTAATGCTCCTGTAACATTTGCCTGATGGCAGAAGAACAAACAGTTCATTGAGAGGGTGTGAGGGGTCTTTAATGATGTACCGTGTCTGCTGGAGGCATCGACTCTGAAAGAGGTCTTGGACAGAAGGTAGGGAGACCCCAATAACCTTCTCTGCTCCCCTAACCACCCTCTGCAAGGCTTTTTTCTTGACAGCACTGCAGCTGGAGTACCAGGTTGTGATGCAAAAGGTCAGCACACTCTCAACCACGCCTCTGTAGAATGTAGTTAAGATGTTAGTGGGATTACAATAAAGGAGCACTGATCTTCAGTGTTTTGAATAAATCCCCATTCGCAGACTAAACTGCACCCTTAAGGTGCAATGATCATCTGATTGATCAATACAGTGAAGATATTCACCTCAATGCTCTGCTCTGCTGTGATGCCCTCTGTGAGTGATAGGAGGCAAATCATGTCACCTACAAGTCAAGTATTCACAAGTATGGGCTTTTTGAGGGTGACTGCACTGCAGCCGTTTCCTAGAAACCTTGCACTGACATAGCAAGGCCTTCCACAAAGATAAATAAATTTAATAGGTGGTAGCCTTTTCTATTCAGGGAATTATTTCACATTATATCTATCCTTAAAGAAGGATGCCATTCAGCAAACTAACCCAATGCAGGATCTCAGTGTATTCCCATCAGTCTCATTGCCCTACTCTCTCACATGCCCATCAGCCTGCACCCTACCTCACAGGTAATTTGCAGTAGCCAGTTAACTGAGAGAAGACCCACATGGTCACAGGAACATTACACAAACTCCACAAAGGCAGAATGCCCAACGTTCAGGATCGAATTAAGGTCACGTGTCGTTGTAGTGCAGTGTTAATTACTGCATTGCAGGGACAGGCTGTAGCAAACTGTAAAGGAATATCGATGTTGTCTGTAGATCTATTTAGCAACTGCCTTACTATGAAACCAATTGGATCAACAGCAGTGTTCTCTGAATATTACATCAGATACCATCTTTTCAGATATAGAAACATAGAAACATAGAAACATAGAAAATAGGTGCAGGAGTAGGCCATTCGGCCCTTCGAGCCTGCACCGCCATTTATTATGATCATGGCTGATCATCCAACTCAGAACCCCGCCCCAGCCTTCCCTCCATACTCCCTGACCCCCGTAGCCACAAGGGCCATATCTAACTCCCTCTTAAATATAGCCAATGAACTGGCCTCAACAGTTTCCTGTGGCAGAGAATTCCACAGATTCACCACTCTCTGTGTGAAGAAGTTTTTCCTCATCTCCGTCCTAAAAGGCTTCCCCTCTATCCTCAAACTGTGACCCCTCGTTCTGGACTTCCCCAACATCGGGAACAATATCTCTTGACTAGTTTTGTACAGATTCATAATTGTCTCACTGGCAGGAAGAAAGAGGGATGCTTGAATGTTGTCTTTTCGTGTGGAGCCTGTGACTAGTTGTGTGCCACAGGGGTCAGTGCTAGGACCTTTGTTGTTTATTATTTATATAAATGATTTGGATGTACTTGTACACGGCATGATTAGTAAGTCTGCGTGTGATATTAAAATAGATGTTACCACAGACAGCGAAGAAGAATATCAAAAGTTACAGGGGCACCTTGATCAACTAGGTAAGTGGTCCAAGGCAAGTGTCTTTCCATTAAGGTCAGCACGGAGTCAAATCAAATCAAATTGGTACAGCAAATGGTCAACGATCAGGAAGCGATGTGGAACAGAGGAACACAGGAATACAAGTACATGGTTTGTTGAAACTGGCGTCACAGATAAATAGAATGACGACAAAGGCATTCAGCATGCTGGCACTGAGTATTGGAATGGGAATGTTATGTTGCAGTTACTGTCTACAAGACAACGGTGAGACTGCACTTGGAGCATTGTATGCAGTTCTGGTGCCCCATTTTGGAGTAAAGACGTCATTAAACTTGGAGTGCTGCCAGTAGCTGCCTGAATTATAGAGAGAGGTTGGGAAGGCAAGAATTTTAGTCCCTAAAGCACAAGTGCTTTATGTGTGACCTTATAGAAATGTACCGGATCATGTGTGCTATAGATAGGATGAATGCCTGCAGTCTTTTTCCCAGGGAAGGAGACTTAAAAGTTAGAGAGTAAAGGTTTAAGAAGAGAGTTGGCATATTTAAAAGAGACCTAGGGCAATTTCTTCACTTAGAGGGAGGTAAGTATATGGAATAAGGGGATATAGAAAGTGGTTGAGACATGTACAATTACCACATTCAAAAGTCATTTAGACAGGTACAAGGAAAGGAAAGGTTTAAGTAGGTGAAATGAAAGCAAATGAGACTGGCTTGGTTGGCACGGACGAGTTGGGCCAAAGAGCCTTTTTCCAACCTTTAGTACTCAGTGACCCTCCATTTTCCATTCACAATATGAGCAAGAAAGATGTATAGTTTCTAGTCACGTGGTCAAAGAGATATCCTAGATCTGGCCACCTGCATAGCTCCTTCCCATTGACTCCCAAAGAAACCTTCTCTCTCCCAAAGGATTTCCACGTGAGTGTATTGTATTTGGGGTATTCACAAGTCAAATATTGTGTCATCAGGTGAGTTCCATTCTTTGCATCACAGCATAGTTTTGCCGATATTCTCTATTGTGACCTTGAATATTTTGGCTGAGTATGGGTTTGGAAGCTCCACTGTGGAATATCATTAATCATGTTGCAGCGTGCCGAGCATCACAAATTAAGAACAAGTGTGACATGTAATTATTTTCACTTTTGCAGACTATCCTTCAGTTTGACATTATTTGGTGGCAGGTTAATTACAACTTTTTTAAAAACTCATAACGTTCACATCAAGAGCAAAATTGATCATTATTAAATGTCTTTTGTCAAGAATTTATGTGTCATTCACAGAAACATCTCTAAAGGCAGTACAAAATTGGCAACTGTAATAAACATCCATTTACATGACAGTTCCATTAGTAAAATGAGAGAAAATAACAAGGTCAACACAGTTTGTAGGAATGAAAACTGAATCATTCAAGCCATGTTCAGTAGAATGGGGAACTTTGAATGTTGCACTATTTAAATTGGACGTTAATTATTGCAAACAATATCTAGAATAAGAGTAAACAATTGAACACACCATTAACAAAACAAGAAACTACCATAAATAATATATAAGTCTCTTAAACTAATAAGAAGCAAATTCAAAACTTTCAAGCTTACTATGGAAAAAACAATTAAATGCTAGAATTTTCCTACTCATTCATAGCCTGCACATAAAAAAGGAATACAAAATAAATAAAATGACTCCAAATACCTAAATTCCAAAGTAAAAAAGAGAAAATGTGAGAAATATTGGACAGGTCAGACTGCATGCTGTGTTGAAAAAGCCATTGATCTGATATGTTAACCCTGTTTCTCATATCCGACCTGCTGAGTATTTGCAACATTTACAGTTTTTATTACTATTATGCAAAGGTAAATTATCCCTTTGCGATTTCCTAAGGTAATGTTTGACCACCAGCAGAGTCAAATGGAAATTGTGTTCCTACCTAACTACTTTAACTGTTCTCAAGATGCATTTGCAAAGGCAAGATCTTGTAGTAGACATGGATGTTATGTCTTAATGTGGCACTCAATTTGTTGTGCAATTTGACCCACGTTATACTGCATAATTTACCACATCTGATGTAAATATAAATTGTTTAGAATGTGCTCTTTTGCAGATTCTAAACAAAAAACCTTGAAAATTACTTTTACAAACCTTTTCCTTTCAGATTTTAAACATTGCATACCTTTTTAAAATAAATAGAATTTTATTTTTATTATCTGCCATTTTTATCAGTCTGTCTAATCTGTCATGGTCCCATTTCTTTATTTTGATTTCTGTCAATGATTTGGCACTGAACTAATTATTTTCCTTTCCTTCCTTAGTTTGACTCTGCAATGGTACATAAAAGACTCATTTCTGAGCAGCAAAAACTTACCCTATTCTTGTCTTTTAGGATCTCACCTCTGAATTAGATTTCTATTTATTGCAATTAGTAAGTACATAAGAAATAAAAAAGTAAAACTTTTGTTAATATTTCACAACTTCAACATTTCCCAATGGATAGTGCTACGAGTGAAATGCTGTTGTAATATAAAAAACCTAGAGGATGAATGGCCAGTGAAATCCATTCACTATGATCCTGGTCACATCTCTATATTCAGTTAATTTTTCCAACTTAATTTTATATCTGTCAATTCCAAAAATATCTCCCATATGAATACCTCCAATTTTGAGAATTTCATATATTCACAGCTCTGTTCTGTCCCCTAATTTTATTCTCCCTTTCCTGATAGCCCCATATACTTCTCTTTCTCCTCCTGCACCCTCGCAATCTGTCCATCACCCATACATTCCTTCCCCGTTCCCTTCCTCACTTCCTTTCCTTTAATCCATGTTTCATGCTCTTCTTCTAACAGATTCCATCTTTTTCAGTCCTTTGTCACTTTCACCTATCACTTGCCAGTTTCTTATACCTCACCCCTTCCCCACCTGTCTATCTTTCCTCTCTCATCTGGATTCATTTATCACCCACCAGCTCTTCATCCACCCCCTCTTCCCACTCTCTTATACTGGCTATCTTCCCTCTCTCTCTCTACTCCCAAAATGACCCAATCCATTGACTGTCCATTTCTCTCTATAGATGCTGCTTGACTTGCTGAGTTCTTCCAGGAGTCTGCGTTTCTCTAGGGGAAGAACATTTTCACCTCAGTTCTAAATCATTGACTCTTTGAAGTAATGACCTAGAACATGTCAAGCTTTCAAGAGATTTTATGTTTCGATGAGACCTCTTAATTTCTTAAACTCAGTTCACTTGCGCCCATTTTTTCATATAGGCCAGTTCTGTCATCCCAGAATCAATCTAGTGAACTTTTTTCATTCCCCCTACAAAGCACATGTGTGCTGCTTCAAAGGGAGGCCAAAGTAGACATAGAACTCTAAGTATAGCCTTTCCGAAGCCAAGCTCATTGAGAGTGTGTATTGAACAAGTGTTCAGAATTGTGCACGTACAAATTCAGTGCAATGCATCGGCACAGAAGTCTTCAACACACTGCAGCAGCCCCTTCAACTGGACCGCAGTTCTCTCTAGATCAGTTGGATATTCATCAGTGTATCCTGGACCTCTACTGAATACCTACTCTAATCTGTAGCATAAGACCATTTCCTATGCCCAGCATCACAGTAGTATTTTCAATCAAAATTTTGGAGATGCTGTATATAATCCTTGTCCTGTCTCCTTTCTGCATCAAGACAGAAATTTCAGACTGATGTTGACAATCAGGACAACCAGAAAGCAGTAGAAACATAGAAAACCTACAGCACAATACAGGCCCATCGGCCCACAAAGCTGTGTCAAATATGTCCTTACCTTAAAAATTACCTAGGGTCACCCATAACCCTCTATTTTTCTGAACTCTATGTACCTGTCCAGGAGTGTCTTAAAAGACCCTATTGTATCCGCCTCCACCACTGTCGCCGGCAGCCCATTCCACACACTCACCACTCTCTGTGTAAAAAACTTACCCCTGACATCTCCTCTGTACCTGCTTCCAAGCACCTTAAAACTATGCCCTCTCGTGCTAGCCATTTCAGCCCTGGGAAAAAGCCTCTGACTATCCACACGATCAATGCCTCTCATCATCTTATACACCTCTGTCAGGTCACCTCTCATCCTCCGTCACTGCAGGGAGAAAAGGCCGAGTTCAATCAACCTATTCTCATAAGGCATGCTCCCCAATCCAGGCAACATCCTTGTAAATCTCCTCTGCACCCTTTCTATGGTTTCCACATCCTTCCTATAGTGAGGCGACCAGAACTGAGCACAGTACTCCCAAGTGAGGTCTGACCAGGGTCCTATTTAGCTGCAACATTACCTCTCGGCTCCTAAACTCAATTCCATGATTGATGAAAGCCAATGCACCGTATGCCTTCTTAACCACAGAGTCAACCTGCGCAGTAGCTTTGAGTGTCCTATGGACTCGGACAAGAAGATCCTTCTGATCCTCCACACTGCCAAGGGTCTTACCATTAATACTATATTCTGCCATTAGATTTGACCTGCCAAAATGAACCACCTCACACTTATCTGGGTTGAACTCCATCTGCCACTTCTCAGCCCAGTTTTGCATCCTATCAATGTCCCGCTGTAACCTCTGACAGCCCTCCACACTGTCCACAACACCCCCAACCTTTGTGTCATCAGCAATTTTACTAATCCATCCCTCCACTTCCTCATCCAGGTCATTTATAAAATTCACGAAGAGTAGGGATCCCAGAACAGATCCCTGAGGCACACCACTGGTGACCGAACTCCATGCAGAATATGACCCGTCTACAACCACTCTTTGCCTTCTGTGGGCAAGCCAGTTCTGGATTCACAAAGCAATGTCCCCTTGGATCCCATGCCTCCTTACTTTCTCAATAAGCCTTGCATGGGATACCTTGTCAAATGCCTTGCTGAAATCCATATACACTACATCTACTGCTCTACCTTCAACAATGTGTTTAGCCACATCCTCAAGAAATTCAATTAGGCTCGTAAGGCATGACCTGCCTTTCACAAAGCCATGCTGACTATTCCAATCATATTATGCCTCTCCAAATCTTTATAAATCGTGCCTCTCAGGATCTTCTCCATCAACTTACCAACCACTGAAGTAAGACTCATTGATCTATAATTTCCTGAGCTATCTGTATTCTCTTTCTTGAATAATGGAACAAATCCACAACCCTACAATCCTACGGAACCTCTCCCTTCCTCATTGATGATGCAAAGATCATCGCCAGAGGCTCAGCAATCTCCTCCTTCACCTCCACAGTAGCCTGGGGTACATCTCGTCCAGTCCCGGTGACTTATCCAACTTGATGCTTTCCAAAAGCTCCAGCACATCCTCTTTCTTGATATCTACATGCTCAAGCTTTTCAGTCCACTGTAAATCATCTCTACAATTGCCAAGATCCTTTTCTGAAATTCATGCACTTCCTTGCTCTAATAGCTGCAGTATGGTAAAGTTCAATAGAAGTCTCAGTTGTTGAAAGTAACTATTGAAGTTGCCTCTGACACTGGACATTTGATCATTTACTGAAGGAAATACTGAATTCATATTTGTGCATTGGATTGTCTCTCAATGCCTAAATTACAAATTGCTACCCAAGGGAGCCCCTACCTTTATTAAACTGGTAGATGTATTGAGTTTTCTTATTTCTATAAAACATACGGTGACAATCATGTGAGCAATCTAGGCAGCAGTGACCTGTTTCTTGCACTGACTTCTCAGGAAAATGCTAGCCCCTGATCCCAAACAGTTCATCCCTCCTGCAACCAGGATCAGAATCTTTCACTGGTTTCTTTGATCTATTCGCATCCTTGCCATCCAGGGCACTTGCATCCCTAGTGATGTTTTTCCACTTTAAGTCGTTTTCTCCTGGTCTTTCGGTGACATTGCTATGTTCTCCTAAGTAACTCACTTACCTTAAACAAGTGCAACTGTTATCTATCATCATCTGATTCAAGATAATCTGAAGTTTATCTGATATTTAGATTTCTACTACTAACCTACCCAATGTTGCTTGTTTTCTGAGTGAAGCCATCGGGGTGCCAGTAGCCCCATTGTAACCTTCCAAACATTTTCTCCAAATTGACCTTATTAGTTTTTCTCCAAATGCTGTTCAAAAAGAAACCTTTCCTTTTCAATCCATATAGCACCCTTTCACTTCAGCTTTGAAGCATTTTTAGATTTTTTTTTATTCTGTCATTCCTTCAAAGTTGATGGAAATGTGAAATCTCCTGAATAAAGTAAGCTCAATATAAAGGTGACTCACAAGCTTTGTAAAAGATCCCTGGATTTTTTTTTAACTCACACAATGGGGCAAACAACAACCCATTCCATTGAAGCATTTATCGTCTTTTGTTGCTGTGAAAGTGAAATTAATAACAATAGATATCCCTTGTGCTGTATTCAATCTTTGTAGGACTCTGAAAGATCATGACCTTTAACATTAGCATAGCAACCAAAGGAAATATTTCTTAAAAATCCACAATTATTAGATTTCATGCAGATACTAATTACTTCAAGGTTTTGGAAATGACATTATTTGATTTTATTTTTTAAATATTTTTAGTAGGGATTTAAACAATGCATGCAAGACCATCATTTATTGCCTATCCTTAAATATCCTTGGGAAGGTAATGGTTAGACACAATCTTAAAGTGCAGCAGTCCTCCCAGTGAATGCACTCCCATAGTGCTGATAGGAAGGGAGCTCCTGGTTGTTTCCAAATACTTTCAGCCCTTGTCCTCCTTTGTGATAGAGTGTACAGATTTGGAAAGTGCCGTCCAAGCAGCCTAACTAACTGGTCTCTGTTTCATTGATAGTACACACAACAACAGCATTGCACAAATTGTGGAAGGAATGAATGTTTAGCATGACTGACGAGGTGCCAATTAAACAGCTTGTTTTGTCCTGGGTTGAGTCAGCATTCTCAAAAATTGTTAAGGATGCAATCCGCCAGGCAAGTGAGAGTATTCTATCATGCGTTCTGGAAAAGGGTAAACCTTGGGTTGTCAGCAGGTGGGCATGCTATTGTAATCTGTGTGAGGTTCATTTCAGTTTCGATGGTGACCTTGAGATTTTGACAGGGAGTAATTTCATTGAATGTCAAGTCTGCAGTGTGGGACAATAGCATAATTGCCATGCTCTAGAATAGCTAAATTTGAAGATAATTGACCTGTTCCTAGGACACAATGCCCTTGAAGAAGTTAACAGGATGTTTTAGTCAATGGACCACTAGACCTGGACCAGAGGCAGGGGCAGATGGATGACATCTGTAATGACTGATCATGCACCCTCTTGTCATAAGCTACTTCTTCAGTAAAATTATATTCATAGTTGCATTATAATTCCTTATTTCTCTGCATGAATGAAAATGTATTAGAGAGAGTGTATGGTCTGCACCTATAAAGTGAATAGGTAAGTGAAGAAACAATCAAGAAACGCACATCAAAGTTGCTGGTGAACGCAGCAGGCCAGGCAGCATCTCTAGGAAGAGGTACAGTCGACGTTTCAGGCCGAGACCCTTCGTCAGGACTAACTGAAGGAAGAGCTAGTAAGAGATTTGAAAGTGGGAGGGGGAGGGGAAGATCCAAAATGATAGGAGAAGACAGGAGGGGGAGGAATGGAGCCAAGAGCTGGACAGGTGATTGGCAAAAGGGATATGAGAGGATCATGGGACAGGAGGCCCAGGGAGAAAGACAAGGGGGGGGGACCCAGAGGATGGGCAAGGGGTATAGTCAGAGGGACAGAGGGAGAAAAAGGAATATGAGAGAAAGAATGTGTGTATAAAAATAAATAACAGATGGGGTACGAGGGGGAGGTGGGGCACTAGCGGAAGTTAGAGAAGTCGATGTTCATGCCATCAGGTTGGAGGCTACCCAGACAGAATATAAGGTGTTGTTCCTCCAACCTGAGTGTGGCTTCATCTTTACAGTAGAGGAGGCCGTGGATAGACATGTCAGAATGGGAATGGGATGTGGAATTAAAATGTGTGGCCACCGGGAGATCCTGCTTTCTCTGGCGGACAGAGCGTAGGTGTTCAGCAAAGCGGTCTCCCAGTCTGCGTCGGGTCGATCAAGAACTTTAGTTGACAGAAATCAAAATAAAGAAATGGGGTGACAGATTAGACTGTGAGTGATTCTTTAACTCCACAACAGCTAGATCGTTAGATCCTACTCTTGGAGACGGTCAATGGCAGATGTTTCTGTGGCATAAATGTTACTTATCACCTCCAATCTGATTGTTGTCGAGGTCTTGCTATCTATAGGCTCAGTTGCTGAGGAGCTGTGGAAATGGAACTGACCAGCAATAGCCTCGTTAATGACATCATACATGGTAGGTCATTGATGAAGCAGTTGAAGATGATACTAGCCCAGGACATTGCCTTTAAAAAATGGCTCCAACTATTAGAATGCTTCTATTGGATGCCCTCTGATTTTAGCTTTACCAAAGTTTTTTTGACGTCAAGAGCAATTCCTCTCACCTCATCCCTGGAATTTATCTCTTTTCAATCGAATTTGGAACCAAGGGTAATCTATTCTTATGTCAATTGTAATTTATTAGGTATTCATTTTTTCTGGTTCCTTAAGGTTGTTATAGTTGCGGGGTGATAGTGTGGACAAGTCCTGACCACCTATTAAATTCTCCCAATGGTGTATGTCTTAAACAGCCTCTGACAACCAAGCCCAGCTCCTGGCCTTTACACATGGCTTAGTTACTAATCCCGGCAGAACCGTTTCTGCAACAGGAGAAGCAGCAAAGACAGCCTGAAAATCGGTCTCTTTGGGCAGATGGGGCGCGTCATCCATAGTTGGCAACTCATCTAGGAGAAGGAAAACTCTGATCTCAAACTTCCGCTGCCTTGCTGCTATTCCCATTCATGGGAAAGGCCTTGGGAATAAACCCTGAGGAAAACCCAAATCCAGAGCTGGGGTCCCTACGTTAAGTTCAACGCTGACTAGCAACTCCTGTGACACAGCTGGTGCCACACTGTATCGTACTTGGATTTATTGGTTGCATGGAGAGGAGGAGAAAGCTACATGGGCAACAGCTTGCTCTCGTATCGTACTGCCATGGCTTGTATCGTGTAGACAGCCAGGATGCAGCAAACATGGTCAAGCCTGACCAACAGAGGGCCTCAAGATTCATTTTCTCAAAAATCCATTGAATACATTCCTAGAACTACACTTAGCGAATAAAGAACAATTGAGAATATACATCTCATTTTAATCCCAGTTGCTTTTGTCACTTTGAACACTACCTTGTTATTCACCTTTTCGCACTATTTATTTTTTAAATTTATAGCAATTTTAACTTCTTTTCACTGTGCTGCTGCTGCAAAACAACAAATTTTACATCATATAATCACTGATAATAAACCTTATTCTGATTCTCTCTGAAGTTTTGTACTTGTATAATGCACAGAGAAATAATAACCGTTGTTTGTAAATTATATCAGCCCAGATGTTGTTGGCATGGGCCCAACTGCCTGATATTACTGCCCACATATACCCCTAAACACAAACTTACCTAATCTGGATGTGGAGGAGCTAACGTACCAACTCAAAGTGCTCCAGAAGCCCACGTTGACATCATCAGACAGTAGGCCTCCAATGATACAATGGTCAAGACCCGTACCCGAAACTCCCTGATTAACAGTAAAACCAGAGAAGCCACCACACTTGACCACTATTATAGCACCATCAAGAGCACTTACCCCACCATCCCATGCCCGCACTGGAAAGTCTGATCACCTGGCTGCACTTCTATTCCTGGCATTCAGGCAGAAACTAAAGATGACAGCACCAGTGGTGAGGACCAAGGAAGTATGGTCAAGGGAGGCAGAGGAGCTCTCAGTGGACTGCTTTGAGGCAGTGGGCTGGACGATATTCAGGGATTCATCTTCAAATCTAAATGAATATGCCACAGTTGTCACCAACTTCATCAAGACTTGTTTGGATGAGTGTGTGCCTTTGAGAACATACTGGGCATAGCCAAGTCAAACACATTGGATGTACTAGGAAATTTGCAGTCTGCTGAGGTTAGTTCAGTGGCATTCAAGACCATTGATCCAGAATTTATACAGAAGCCCAGGTATGACCCTTGGAAGGCTATTTTAAGAGTGGCAAAAACAACTCCAATTGAAGTTAGAGACTGAATTGCATGCCCGTCAGCTCTGGCAGGGTTTGCAGGCCATTACTTCCTACAAGGTGAAACCTAACATCATGAATGGTCGTGATGCTTCACTCCCAGATGAGATCAATGCCTTTTATGCACGCTTTGAAATGGAGAATAAAACTACATCTGTGCAAATCCCTGTGGCAGGTGAGACCAAGGAATTGATTGGGGAATTCAGGAAGGTGAAGTCAAAGGAAACACGTCCTCATCGAGGGATCAGCAGTGGAATGCTTGAGCAGTTTCAAGTTCCTGCGTGTCAACATCTCTGAAGATCTGTCCAGGATCCAGCATATTGATACAATTACAGTGAAGACACGGCAGTGGCTATATTTCATTAGGAGTTTGAGGAGATTTGGTATGTCATCAGAGACTCTCCCAAATTTCTACAGGTGTACCATGGAGAGCATTCTGACTAGTTGCATCACTATCTGGTACAGAGGGACCACTGCACAGGATCAGGAAAAGCTGCAAAAATTCATAAACTACGCCAGCTCCATCATGAACACTAAGCTCCCCAGCACTGAGGCCACCTTCAAAAGGCAATACCTCAAAAAGGAGGCATCTATCGTTACCCAGGGCATGCCCTCTTCTCATTGTCACCATCAAAGAGCAGGTAGGGGAGCCTGAAGACACGCACTGAACATTTCAGGAACAGCTTCTTCCCCTCTGCCATCAGATTTCCGAATGGACGATGAATCCACGTACACTACCTCCTTATGTTTGTTTTTCCTTTGTTTTGTTCTCCTTTTGCACCACTTATTTAATTTGTTATATATATTTCTTATTCTAATTTATAGCTCTTATTATTATGCATTGCAATGTACTGCTCCAGCAAAGAAACAACACATTTCATGAAATATGCAAATGATATTAAACATGACACTGATTTTGAGCCTTATCCCCAGCTTTGCTGGCTGACACAAAATGTCACATGTTAAATGTCCCGAACTAAAACCTTAAAAATAATCATAACTTTTAAAAAATAATAAAAATACAATCAACTATAAATGCTTCTGAATAACCAGAAACATAAAACATATTTGTACCATCCATATAGATTGGGCTGTTATTTATAGCAGTGCTTAAATAAATATGTGAACTACTGACTGTTAAAAGAAACAACAGCTCGTCTCAAGGAGTGTTGGGATTATTTATGCCTCCAGAACCATTACTCACCTGGATGTGCTTTCCATTTGGTGTCTGTACTTCCTCAGATAGCTCCATCATTTTTAGTGCCATCAGGGCAATGAGTTTGGTGTGGTTTCTGCTCTTTCTGTGTAACCCTCCAGCAACACAATATGCATCACCTATTGTCTCAACCTGCAGAAATTCAAATGGGAAATGGCAATGGGTCATTATGCTGTTTTTTTTTCAGTGCCTCTCTGGCAAACTCATCTGCACAGCTCATCGAACCAAGACTGATCTCCCACTCTGAAGTTCATGATTGAATTATAAGTGTGCCATGCCATCGGATTATATATTGTACTAGAAATCAGTTCTGCTGTTTCCTCCAGCACCTCAGTTTTAAACAATTCTGCTCAGTGTCATAAATTAATTTCAGCTCGAAAGGATGCCATTCAGCCCATCCAGACTGTTTCGAAATAATCCAGACAGTCCACTACCCTGATCCTTCCCAGTAGCCCAATGTTTTCCCTCCTTGTCAACTATTCAATTCCCCTTTGTAAGCAGAGATAGACTACATTTCTACCACTTATTCAGGCAGCAAGCTCTAGATCATGAATACTTGTGCACGAAAGTGTTTTTCTTTATGTCACAACTGATATCTTTCTACTCAGCTTAGATAGTGACCCTTTCCCCAGTGCGAATAGATTCCCTCTAATCAACTTGTTTCAACCTTTGGTATTATTGAACACAACTGTCCAATCATCTCACAGGCTCCTGGTCATCTACGATTAACTGGACTCTGACTACTGCACCCATTCGTCAATCACACTTTATTTACCTGTTCACAAGGAGAACACACTGCTCAGAAGTTTGAACAAAGAAATTCAATTTTTATACAGAAATTGACCAGTTGTATACATGTAACACAGTATAAGCTTTCACTGCTAATGTAATGGCCTCTCTGTAACGTTTCACTGCTAAGGTAATGGTTTCTCTGTAGCAGTAATGTTTGGGTTATGACTGGAGATAACGGGGGCATGTTAGCCAATGAGTGGGATGCTGTTCTCTCCTGTGTGTATGGGAGCAGGGATTTTGCAGTCTTTTGTCGTGGAGTGATAAAGAGAGAGGACACGAATGGAGAGAGTAGGTAAACTGCTGGACGGAGAGTACTGAGGAGTGAGGGTCCGAGGGTCTGAGGGTCGGCTACACTCAGAGGAGGATGATGGGAACAAATGGACGACACTGTGTGCTCCAACATTGCGCGTTAGACTGTTTCATGAGAATGGGCCCTTTTCTGTTTTTTGTTTCTTTACCAACATCATCATCATCATCAGGTGCCGTGCCCAGTTTGAGCTTTGACTGCCATGGCCCACGCACTCCTGTTTCAGGTCAAGTGGATCAATTCATTGGTATTCATTTCCAGTTCTCTGGCTGCTGTCTCCATCATCATTTGTCTTTGCCTTCCTCTTGCTTTCTTCCCTTCAATCTTTCTCATAATTACCGTGCATTCTAACTCCTCTTTCCTAATCACATGTCCAATGAAATTACGTTGCCTTTTCATGATCTCATACATTATTTCTCTTTTTGTGCTTGCTCTGTTCAAGACATCCTTGTTAGATATTTGTTTCGTCCATGATATTCTTTGCATCCTCTTCAAAAGCCACATCTCTGCTGCTTCAATTCGTTTCCTCATGTTACTAGATATTGTCCAACATTCTGATCCATATAACATAACTGGATAAACGTAACATTTCAGTACACTGAGGCGGGTTGTCATGCCTAGTTTAGTGTTCATCATTATACTCTTCATTCTCATAAAGGTGTCTTTTGCCATCCCTATTCTTCTTTTGATGTCCATGTCGCACCTGCCATCTGATGTCACCCAGCTTCCTAAGTAGCAAAAGTTCTGTACTTGTTTTATGTCTTCCCTGTTTATCTTCAGCCTGCAGATAGGATTCTCCTTCTTTTTGGATATCACCATACATTCTGTCTTTTTGCAATTGATAGATAGACCCATTTTTGCAGTTTCTTCAACAACTATTTCAATTAAGTTTTGTAGTTCTTCCTCTGTACATGCAATTAACACAGTGTCATCTGCATAACTGAAATTATTGATGTTTTCACCGCCAACTTTGATTCCCAAGATGTCTCTTATTTTTTGTAATATTGTTTCACTGTATACATTAAACAAATCAGGGGAGAAAACACACCCTTGTCTAACACCTCTCTTGATTTTCGTAAACTGACTCACTTCTCCATCTATTCTTACAACAGCAGTTTGTTCCCAGTACAGATTTCTGATTAGGCGGAGGTCTTTCGAATCTAGATCTCAAGTTTCCTGTAATATTTCAAATAACTTATTGTGCTTCACTTTATCAAATTCTCTTGTGTAGTCGATAAAACAAACAAATCTTTTTGCACTTGAATAGCTCATTCTGATAGTATCTTTAACATCAATATCACATTTCTTGTACCTTTGTCTTTCACAAAACCACATTGTTCTTTGCCTATTTCAGCTTGTATCTTACTTTTAGCTCTTGTCATCAAAATTCTTAGAAGTATTTTAGTGATATGACTCATTAAACTTATGGTCCTATGTAATTCACATTCTATTGCTCCAGCTTTCTTAGAAAGAGTGATAAATACTGATTTTTCATCTCTTCTGATATTATTCCAGTCTCATAAATGTCATTGATTAAATCAGTAAGTTTTTCAATTCCATAATCTTCAAGGGCGATAATTTGTTCTATTACTAATTCATCAGGACCTGCTGACTTGTCCTTCTTATTTATTGCATTATGAACTTCAGATTTTAAAATACTTGGACCTTCAATGTTCTTCTTAATTTTTGGTTTTTCGCCTCGATCGTCTTTAAACAATTCCTAAATATACTTAGTCCATCTGTTCATTTCCATGATAATGGTACCATCCTTTGCTTTCAAACATCCACCTGAAGAACAGAGGAGCTTTTTACCAGTGATATTCTTGATTTGTTGATGTATCCTTTTTAGATCAGTAATAGGGATTCTTTCTAGTTGCTCACATTCCTGGTTTAACCATTCTTCTTTGGCTTTTTGACATAAACTTTTAACTTTTTTATCTAAGCACTTATATTCCATAGGATTTGCTTTCATCAGTCTCCTTTCTTCCATTAGATTTTTGATTTCATCTGTCATCCATTTATTCTTTGTGCTTTTTTTCTTTCTTAGGAATCACTGACTTTGCTGATTCTACCAAGGCATCCTTCAGAGAGTTAAACTTCACTTCTACATGATTGCTATCAACTTCAACAGATTCTATTTTTAGACTTTGAAATCTATTCCTTACTTCAATTGTAAATTTTCGTCTTAAGTTTTCTCCTTTATTAATTGCGAGTAGTCAAGGGATTGTTCAGGTTTTTGCTTCTTTAGTTTTTTAAGTTTTATTTTTACATGACATATTACTGGGTTATGGTCACTATTACAGTCTGCACCTGGATATGTTTTGCATTGAGTCACTGAGTTTCTAAATCTTTGGTTTATAGTAATTAAGTCAATTTGATTTCTAGTGTAATCACCTGGACTTTTCCAGGTCCACAAGCGTCTTGGATGGTTTTTAAAGTAGGTATTCATAATGACCTGATTATTCATCTTGCACCATTCTACACCTCTTTCATTTCTTTCCCCGAGTCTAAATTTTCCTATATTTCCATTAGCACCTTGGCCTACTTTAGCATTTAGATCTCCCATGACAATAACAATATCTTGAGATTTACATCCATTCTTTGCTTGTTCAAGCTCTTCATAGAATTTATCTATATCCTCATTTGTTCCATCTATTGTTGGTGCATATACCTGTATAATTGCTAAATCAAATGGTTGTCCTCTGAATCTAACAAGGAGCACTCTCTCTGATATTGCCCAATGTCCTAAAACACTTCTTGCCATGTTTTCATCCATAAGAATTCCTACTCCATTAGTATGGGATGTTCCACAAGAATAAATTAGTGTTTTATTCCTATTCTGACATGAACCAGCACGCGTCTAACAAACTTGGCTAATTCCCATGATGTTAATTTTTAGTCTTTCCATTTCAATTATCACATTGTCCAATCTTCCTGCTTGATATAGGGTTCTTGCATTCCAAGAGGCAATAATTTTCTTTTGTGTTACTTGAATTTTATGAGCAGTAGCTTGATGACATCGGGGATCCCCTGCTGCCCAGAATCAACCCTACCGAGTGAAACATCTTCAGGATTGTCTTGAAGATCCTCTTGACGCTGTTGTTGTGTGATGCATTTTGTGAGTTTGACCATGGTTTTCTTAGCAAATAGATTCTAGGAAACCTAGTATCTAACAATGATGGTTTGCTATTGCCTTCCGTTGGGCGAACTGAAGAAATCACCATTTCTCTTCCCAAGTGTTCATCCACCTGTACTATAGCCGTTGTCATTTGAGGTCGTAGCTCATCCGCCTTCTCCATCATAAATTCAGTTACTGAACCCGCCGGATCTGCCGTTGGCCTTCGTTCATAACCTGAGCAGGAACCCTTGCAGATGCTACCGTTCCGGGTCAGAGCGGCCCTGGGAGCAATGAATGACTAAGGGGTAATTCCACTTTCCCCAAAGCTCTGAAAGTCCCCAATCAGAGCCTCATCACTGGTTGCAGTTTAGAGTCATACCCAGGACATTTACTAAACATATAGTCAAATTAAGAATTATAAACCTCAATCATTCAATCGCATATCACGTGCTGTTTGTTATTTTGTGGTACTGATTTGTAACAGGGCACACATTGCACAGCATCCACCCAAATGAGATTTCTTAAGTTTGGCCAGGCCGGGGGCTATCATCCCCTAGATTAAGACGATAGCTGAACTGAGGGTTACATACAAAATATTGATCCAATAGAAATTTTGTGCATTTCTGATTCCCATCATCTACATATTTAAATACCAATTATAATACATACCCCGGATGTTAATAACCAATTTAAACTATGTGTTAAAGGCCAATAATACTTGAAAATTAGGAAAATAACTGTTCAATAGTAAGTGTTTCATCAATCTGCTGGGACTTCAAGATTCAGAAAGTTTTGGCTGATCATCAGCTCATCTGCTATCTCAGTAACCAACTCTCTTAGAACCCCGAGACACAGTTATCAAGTCCACAGAATTTCTTCAATTTCTATACTATGTTCTCTTTAATGATATTAATTAATTTCAGTTTCCCTCTCCATAAGACCCTGGTTCCCTCCATTGTTTTCTGCAGTGAAGACATCTTCCAGATATTTGACTCACGACTTGGCCATTAATTTATTCATCATAGTAATTTGTAAATATGTTTCAGTTACAGATCCATCAATTAAGAAACAGTGGTAGGTGATATTGTGGCGGAGATGTCCTTGCCCATCTTTTATGTGTTACAATGGGAATTAAGGGAATGCAGCATCAATTTTGCCAGCACCTACACCAGTCTCCTAACTGAATGCCACTGCTTGCTTTCTTTGAGGATTGTGTAGATTTGTCATGTCACCAAAAACTTTGACAAATATTTACAGATGCACAATGGAGAGTATCCCAACTGGCTGCATCATGGAAACACCAATGCCCAGGAATGGAAAAAACTACAGAAAGTAATGGATAAAGCCCAGTCCATACACTGAGCGCTGCCATAAAAAGGCACATTTATCGTCGAATACTCCCACTACCCAGGCCTTGAGCTCCTCCAGCTACTACCATCAGACAGGAAATACAGAAGCCTTAGGTTCCACCCCAGGAACAGTTATTACCCTACAAACATCTGGCTCCTGAACAGGTGTGGATAACTTAATTCAACACTACTATGAACTGATTCTATGACCTACAGACTAACTTTTAAGGACTCTTTACAACTCATCTTCTCAATATTATCTTTTGTTTGCACAGTTTGCCTTCTTTTGCACATTGCTTGTTTGTCAGTCTTTGTTTAGGTATATTTTCTTGCAAATTTCGATTGTTTTTTTTCCTGCAAGAAAATGAATCTCCAGGTAGTACATGTTCAGTAACTTGATAATCAATTTACATTGAACTTAAACATCTGGTGTGCAGATCCTGATGGTGGGCCAGACACATCTGGAGATATTGATGACGAATATCTGAGATGTCTTAGTGCGTGGAATGGGCTGCCGGCAACGGTGGTGGAGGTGGATATGATAGGGTCTTTTAAGAGACATTTAGGTAGGTACATGGAGCTTAGTAAAATAGAGGGCTATAGGTAAGCCTAGTAATTTCTAAGGTAGGGACATGTTCAGCACAAATTTGTGGGCCGAAGGGCCTGTAATGTGCTGTAGGTTTTCCATGTTTCTATGTTTCTATGTCAGGTGAAAGTTTGAGTTCTAGGAATGTGACCATGCCAGGCTGGTACACAACTAGTTCTTTTTCCCAGTTACATGGCATGTTCTCAAATGCTTGTGGGTAAAACATTGCAGTCTTAACTGATTTGAATGTACCTGCATCATGCTCTCATGCTAAAGTCGATGCATTTGCTTTCACTGGATTTATCTTATTATTGTTCATTTTAGCAGGTTGATGAATTACTTGCTCCGCTATCTTTGATGACAATGTTCTTGCAGTTCTGTATTATAATTACATCAGATTGGAAAAGCAGAGATTGTGCATGAAACAGGTAAATTCAATGGCAAAATGGTAATTTCATGTTGACCATTGTGAGGATATAAAGGAAGAACAGAGCAATAATAGGCCGTCTACCCAAGCTTCTTAGTTGTTCATGGTTCAGCTATGACCTAACTCCATGTATTTGCATTTATTGTTCTAAGATTTAAAATGAAGGTTTGATCTTCCTTTGATTGCAGTTAAGAGAAGGGAGATGTAAATTTCATGTTGTCCAGGCTCTCTTGCCTTAATTATAGATCCAAGTAATTTCTGGACCACTGATGCCTGACTAGTTGGGTCTTTATTCTCCAACTTCACCCTCTCACTTCTTGCAAATAATGAAATGATATGTACAGTTTCCCAGTTTAGAGGAACATTTTTTGAATCGGGACAATCTTCTGTAATCTGGATAGGGCATCTTGAATGTTAACCTCCGTTAAAATCTTGGAATAGAAATTTTTAGTATCACTTTGCATTCCATTATTTTTGCTTCATTTATCCCTGATTTGATATTAGCTACCCTAGGATGTCTCGTAAGGCATCCCTTTCTTCTAATGTAAGCACTGATGCAAATTAATATTATGTGCCTGCCATATTCTTATATTAAATGTATGATGTCGAAGCTATCTATTTTTAAGGAACAAGTTTTGCTCCTGATCCCCTTTTAAAAGTATTGGTATTGATTATGTTATGCCTTGTAAATTGATTTCCATGCTCTTTGTAGCTCTTAACAACCATTTTAACACTTTTTGCTATTCTTTGTAGTTGTATTCTTTGCATCCGCTATTCTTTGCACCTTATACAGCGGGCAGCTGTCGGAGCGGGCAGCGGAGTGAGTGGTAGCAGAGTGTAGGGCTTTGGCTTCAACGGGCTTCAGTGGTAAACGGGAAGATGCAAGAGCGAAGCACCAACTCTTTTTATTCCCCCTTGGCGAATCGGCCCAGACAGACAGGAACAGCAGGGCTCTCACAGCTAATGGTACGAGCTAACAGTTTAAAAAGTTCATCTGTTTGGCAAGGTAAGTGGGTGAGTAGACTTATTTTTCCTGTTTCATTCCTGTAGAATTATATAGCATGCCTGCAGGGTTAGTGCTTTGTTCAGGGTGTCAGATGTGGGAATCCTGGGAGACCTCCAGCCTCCCTGATGGCCACATCTGCGCCAGGTGCACCGAGATGCAGCTCCTCAGAGACCGTGTTAGGGATCTGGAGCTGCAGCTTGATGACCTACTGCTTATCAGGGCAAGTGAAGAGGCGATAGACAGGAGCTACAGGGAGATAGTCATCCCTAGGCTATAGGGGTTAGAAAACTGGGGAACTGTCAAGAAAGGGAAGGAAAATGCCCAGATAGTGGAGAGCACACCTGTGGCTGTCCCCCTCCGCAACAAATGCCTTGTTCTGGATGCTGTTGAGGGGGATGACCTGACAGGGGACGCCTACGGTGACCGGGTCTCTGGCACTGAGCCTAGCGCTGTTGTGCAGGAGGGAAAGAGGGAGAAGAGGAATGCGGTAGTCGTAGGGGATTCCATAGTCAGGGGAACAGACAGGAGATTCTGTGAGCCTGATAGAGATACCCATATGGTGTGTTGCCTCCCAGGAGCCAGGGTACAGGATGTTTCGGATTGAGTCCAGAATATTCTGAAGGGAGAGGGCAAGCAGCCAGTTGTCTTGGTACATGTTGGTACCAATGACATAGATAGGATAAGGGAGGAGGTCCTGAAGAGAGATTTCCAGGATTTAGGAAGGAAGCTGAGAAGCAGGACTTCCAGGGTAGTAATCTCAGGATTGCTACCTGTGCCACATGCTAGCGAGGGCAAGAATAGTAGAATCAGGCAGATGAATGCCTGGCTGAGAGACTGGTGCAGGGGGCAGGGCTTCAGATTCTTGGATCATTGGGATCTCTTCTGGGGGAAGTATGACCTGTTCAAAAAGGACAGGTTACACCTGAACCCGAAGGGGACCAATATCCTGGTGGAAAGGTTTAATAGAGCTGTTAGGGAGGGTTTAAACTAATATGGCAGGGGGATGGGAACCGGAATGATAGAGTGGAGGAAGGGAAAAACAGAAATAAATCTAAGATAGTGAGCAGTAAAGATATCAGGAAAGACAGGCAGGTGACGGGGCAAATTTGTAGCCACTGGGATGAGTTGCAGTGCAATAAAGTTGCAGTGAAATCAAAGCGAAAAGTACCAAATACTGGCCTTAAGATGTTTTACTTAAATGCATGCAGCATAAGGAATAAGGTGGATGATCTTGTCATACAGCTACAGATTGGCAGGTATGATATTGTGGCCATCACTGAGACGTGGCTAAAGGATGCATGTCTCTGGGAGCTGAACATCCAAGGATACACGGTGTACCGGAAGGATAGGAAGGTAGGCAGAGGGGGAGGCATGGCTTTATTGGTAAGAAATGATATTAAATCATTAGAAAGAGGTGACATAGGATTGGAAGGTGCAGGATCTTTATGGGTTGAGCTAAGAAATCGCAGGGATAAAAGGACCCTGATGGCAGTTATATACAGGCCTCCAAACAGCTGCAGTGATGTGGACTACAAATTACAACAGGAAATAGAAAAGGCTTGTCAGAAGGACAGTGTTATGATAATCGTGGGGGATTTTAACATGCGAGTGGATTGGGAAAATCACGTCAGCACTGGATCTCAAGAGAGAGAATTTGTAGAATGTCTGCGAGATGGCTTTTTAGAACAGCTTGTTGTTGAGCCCACTAGGGGATCAGCTGTACTGGATTGGGTATTGTGTAATGAACCGGAGGTGATTAGAGAGATTGAGGTGAAGGAACCCTTAGGAGACAGTGATCATAACATGATTGAGTTCACTGTGAAATCTGAAAAAGAGAAGCCAAAATCCGATGTGTCGGTATTTCAGTGGAGTAAGGGAAATTACAGTGGCATGAGAGAGGAATTGGCCAGAGTTGACTGGAAAGGGACACTGGCGGGAAAGACGGCAGAGCAGCAGTGGCTGGAGTTTATGCGAGAAGTGAGGAAGGTGCAAGACAGGTATATTCCAAAAAAGAAGAAATTTTCAAATGGAAAAAGGATGCAACCGTGGCTGACAAGAGAAGTCAAAGCCTAAGTTAATGCAAAGGAGAGGGCATACAAGGAAGCAAAAATTAGTGGGAAGACAGGGGATTGGGAAGTTTTTAAAAGCTTACAAAAGGAAACTAAGAAGGTCATTAAGAGGGAAAAGATGAACTATGAAAGGAAGATAGCAAATAATATCAAAGAAGATACTAAAAGCTTTCACAAGTATATAAAGAGTAAAAGACAGGTGAGAGTAGATATAGGACCGATAGAAAATGATGCTGGAGAAATTGTAATGGGAGATAAGGAGATGGTGGAGGAACTGAACGAGTATTTTGCATCAGTCTTCACTGAGGAAGACATCAGCAGTATACCGGACACTCAAGGGTGGCAGGGAAGAGAAGGGTGCGCAGTCACAATTACGACACAGAAAGCACTCAGGAAGCTGAATAGTCTAAAGGTAGATAAATCTCCCGGACCAGATGGAATGCACCCTCTTGTTCTGAAGGAAGTAGCTGTGGAGATTGCGGAGGCATTAGCGATGATCTTTCAAAAGTCGATAGATTCTGGCATGGTTCCGGAGGACTGGAAGATTGCAAATGTCACTCCGCTATTTAAGAAGGGGGCAAGGAAGCAAAAAGAAAATTATAGACCTGTTAGCTTGATATCGTTGGTCGGGAAGTTGTAGGAGTCGATTGTCAAGGATGAGGTTACAGAGTACCTGGAGGCATATGACAAGATAGGCAGAACTCAGCATGGATTCCTTAAAGGAAAATCCTGCCTTACAAACCTATTACAATTTTTTGAGGAAATTACAAGTAGGCTAGACAAGGGAGATGCAGTGGATGTTGTATATTTGGATTTTCAGAAGGCCTTTGACAAGGTGCCACACATGAGGCTGCTTAACAAGACAAGAGCCCATGGAATTACAGGAAAGTTACATACGTGGATAGAGCGTTGGCTGATTGGCAGGAAACAGAGAGTGGGAATAAAGGGATCCTATTCTGGTTGGCTGCCGGTTACCAGTGGTGTTCCACAGGGGTCCGTGTTGGGGCCGCTTCTTTTTACTCTGTACATCAGCGATTTGGATTATGGAATAGATGGCTTTGTGGCTAAGTTTGCCGATGATACGAAGATAGGTGGAGGGGCCGGTAGTGCTGAGGAAACAGAGAGTCTGCAAAGAGACTTGGATAGATTGGAAGAATGGGCAAAGAAGTGGCAAATGAAATAGAATGTTGGAAAGTGTATGGTTATGCACTTTGGCAGAAGAAATAAACGGGCAGGCTGTTATTTAAATGGGGAGAGAATTCAAAGTTCTAAGATGCAACGGGACTTGGGAGTCCTCGTACAGGATACCCTTAAGGTTAACCTCCAGGTTGAGTCGGTAGTGAAGAAGGCGAATGCAATGTTGGCATTCATTTCTAGAGGAATAGGGTATAGGAGCAGGGATGTGATTTTGAGGCTCTATAAGGCGCTGGTGAGACCTCACTTGGAGTACTGTGGGCAGTTTTAGTCTCCTTATTTAAGAAAGGATGTGCTGACGTTGGAGAGGGTACAGAGAAGATTCACTAGAATGATTCCGGGAATGAGAGGGTTAACATATGAGGAACATTTGTCCGCTCTTGGACTGTATTCCTTGGAGTTTAGAAGAATGAGGGGAGACCTCATAGAAACATTTTGAATGTTGAAAGGCATGGACAGAGTGGATGTGGCAAAGTTGTTTCCCATGATGGGGGAGTCTAGTACGAGAGGGCATGAATTAAGGATTGAAGGGCGGCCATTCAGAACAGAGATGCGAAGAAATTTTTTTAGCCAGAGGGTGGTGAATCTATGGAATTTGTTGCCACGGGCGGCAGTGGAGGCCAAGTCATTGGGTGTATTTAAGGCAGAGATTGATAGGTACCTGAGTAGCCAGGGCATCAAAGGTTATGGTGAGAAAGCTGGGGAGTGGGACTAAATGGGAGAATGGATCAGCTCATGATAAAATGGCAGAGCAGACTCGATGGGCCGAATGGCTGACTTCTGCTCCTTTGTCTTATGGTCTTATGGTATGATCTTCACTTGATTTTGCCTTCATAATTTTTTTTTTGTTTTTTCTTTATGTTGTTCCTGACCTCTTTTTTTTTAAATCAATGGCTATATTCTCTGTCAACGAGCCCTGCCCCTTGGGGATTCAAACTAGGACAAGGTTAATCAATAGTCTGTGATGAATGCCATCAAACTTCATAAAATAAGGATATATTCAACTGACATCAAAATCACCACCATAGGAAGGGATGTTTTCTGTAGTGGATGAGTCTAAGACCAGAGGGCACAGCCTCAGAATAGAGGGAAGTCAATTTAAAACAGAGACGAGGAGTAATTTCTTCAGCCAGAGGGTGGTGAATTGGTGGAATTCATTGCCACAGACTGCTGTAGAGGCCAAATCATTGGGTATATTGAAAGCAGAGGATGATAGTTCTGATTAGTCAGGGTGCCAAAGGTTACAGGGAATGTGTTTGGGAGAGATAATAAATCAGCCATGACGGAATGGCACAACAGATGCAATAGGCTGAATAGCCTAATTCTGTTCCTATGCCTTATGGTTTTTTTATTATAATAAACTCAAACTCTAAAATCAAGCTTATAAGAGTTATGACACCAAATTCAAGCTGCATCCATAGAACTATGCCATTAATTATGTCGTTACAAAATTTGATTGGCACATAGCTTTAATTGGCACTTGGTAATCAAAGACTGTGCTGAAAATGAAGCCAAATACAATTTAATTTGCAGCTGGCAACTTGGCTAGTTATGTTTACTAAATTCATGCAAAAGGATTATGAATGGTTCACTTTGAAGTATCAAATATTATTTAGAAAATATCTTCAAAGACCTGTACAGAATGAAAACAAACAATATTAAGGTTACTTTAAATAAAACACACAGTGTTGGATCATTTAAAAGTAGTCTCGGTGTTTAGAAAGCAAGGGATGTTTTCTTTGTGTTTAAAGGATCTCTGGTACTGCATGTAAAGGCAGGAGGATGACATGAGCATAACAAATTGGTCAGCTTCAAACTAACAAGCTGAAATACAGACAAGGTGTGCTTTCCAAGAATATAAATGTGTGCTCAACTTTCACTGAGTGAGCCAAACACAATAATGTAGCTATTATTCCTCCCCATCATTAATCCGAGTACTTTGTTATAATTTATGGATGACACAGTGTGTAGACCTACTGCCTCACTTTACCAGAGACAGGTTCAATCCTGGCCTTGGGAGCTTGCGTGTTCTTTCTATGACAATTCCCTGAATGTTCCAGTAAAATCCTGCGTCACAAAGACATGTGGATTGCCCATTGTAAATTTCCCCCAGTGAATCATTGAGTAGTCAAATCTAAGGAGAGCTTGATGAGAATTGAAGAGAATTTTCAGATGGGATGAATATAGGAATAGTGTGAACGGTCAGCATGAACATAGTGGGGCAGAGGATCTGTTTCTCTGCTCTGTGCTTCCATATCTCTATAAATCTACAACTTAAAGGTGAGGGTCACAGTCAGCAGTTTCTCGAGTAAATGCATATGTACTTACAGAGAGAAATGGAACACCGAAGTTGACTGGTTAAGTCACTAGAGTAGCAGCTGGAAGTCAGTTTCATTATCCAGAGATATGATGATAGGTTTGTGATTAGGAAGGGCATCAAAAGTGGCCGGGAGAAGGCAGAAGAATGGGGTCGAGGGATAATAGATCAGCCATGAATGAGTGGCAGAGTGGACTCATTTTGCCCTTACGTCTTATGGTGCATGTTGGTATACAAGTTTGAATTCCACCACAGTAGTTGGGTATTTTAAACTGGAGTACTTGAATAAAAATATCTGGAAAATCAATAAAAATGCAGTCTCAAAAATGATGACCATGAAACTGCTGGACTGAAGTAAAAACCCATCTAATTCGCTACTCTCCACCTGCCATCCTT